>NC_071087.1:147675997-147830997 GCF_027358695.1 Spea bombifrons
CAACACAGGACGGGGAAATGAAAACAAGGCGCGGTTATGGAAGGAGAACTCCTGTTGTCACAACCAGAGGGCGGGGCTATGCAAATCTTCAAAAGCTGGAAACATAAATAGAGGTGGAGACGGACGGGCGTCTGAGAAATGCAGCCGGGTGGGCGTGTCATTTTAATTACTCGCATCCTCGCGTCATTGGCACTAGGGGGCGTGGTTATCTGAGGGAAGGCGCTTGGGAGGCTTTGAAGTTCTCGTTGGTCTTTGAAGTCGGACGTGACCAGGGTCGCGCGCCTCCTGACGGGAAAGTAGGGAGGGCAGAGGTCTCAAGGAACCAGAGGCCTGTGGGCGTGGGCTGCTCGGAATGTGGGCGTGATCCATTGAACCTTGTGACCTCGGCTGGCAATGCGCCTGGTTGTGGAGGCTGTCCGTGACGTCACACACTCTTTCAAAACAAAAGAAATGTGGCAGCGGAGGAGTCAGGAAGTGGATGCTGACACAGGGAGGCGTGTGTGAAATCCCCACACCCCCAACCAGTCACCACACGCGGGGATTTGCTGGAGGAACTGGCACTCCTGTTAACTATTTTGATGCCAGGAGGAGCTTAAAGATGGCCTGAGAAACGGGGCACTTTGTAATTTAGCAGATGTTTTTTTTTGCCCTCTTAGTAAAGTCTCAGTGGGCAGGTTGCTATGGCTACTGGAATCCTTTTGCATTTTTGCTGTTGGACAGTATTTCTTAAACTGCAAAATGCAAGTGTCTTTGGTTTAACCCCTTAATGACAAAGCCCGTACGTGTACGGGCTCAAAATGCATTGTTTTCAATAGGTTTAGGGACCGCCCATTGTCCTTAAGGGGTTAAACAAAGAGAGCAGAAGTTTGCATAAAACATATTAACCAGACTGTACCAATATGTCAGAAGTTACATTACACACTGCATTACAAGTGCAGGGTGTAATACAGCTTTATTGGACCATTATTTATAATAAAACGGCCACTTTAATAGAATCTTTGGGGATATTGACTAAAGGGAGAGCTGACCGGAGAGTTCGCAGTAGAGCTGTGCTTTCACTTTCTCAACTTGGCCAATACCATTGAGCTTCTGCTGGCCCTGTATAATGCATAATTCAATGTATAAGACCTTGAAAAAATCTCCCTGATTATTAATATAAGACTTGTGCATTCAGATTTATAAACTCCACCCAGTTGCGGAAGTACATCAAGAGGTCAGAATAATGTAGACCATTTGGGGGAGAAAGTGAAGTTAACAAACACTTCTCTTTCTCATGGATCCATCTACAATATTCTGGCCTCCTGAAGTACAACCACAACGGAGTCTCTGCGCACACTTCAGTGCCACTTTTAGCGATGAACTACCACACTAGTTAATTTAAACATAATATCGTTGGACATAAGTATTGTCTGAAAGCAGGAGGGACTAGGAAGGGTGAGCTAAAGGTAGGTGGGAAGAAGCTAACGTGCAGGTTCATAACTGTCCCTAAAGAGGTGGGTATTGAGGGATTTTTTGATGGACTCTAGGCAGGGGGAAAGACGGTTAAACCAGGTAACCCCTGGAAATGGATTCCAGAGCATAGAGCAGCCCTTGAAAAGTCTTGTAAGACATGCATGAGTACTAAAACTCAGAGCAGAGGACAGACAAAGATCATTGGATGATCAATGAGACCAGATATGAGTGTATTTGGAGATGTGGGTAGGGGGACAGCTATGGGACTTGAAAGTAAGAGTTAGGGTTTTGAATAAATCATAAAGTGTACAGGCAACCAGTGAAGAGATTGACAGAGGGGAGAGGTGTGAGTATAGCAATTGGTAAAGAAGATTAGTATAGCAGCAGCATAAGGAAAACCAGCTAGGACAATAGTCAAGACGGGAAACAAAACGGGTTATGAACAAGAGCATAGTTGCAGAAAGGGGTAATGTTTTTAAGATGGAGATGGCATGTGAGGAGTGAATGGAAGTCAGAGTCAAGAGTGACAGCGAGCATATGGGGACCGGGGATGATTGCACCTTTTACATTGGAATGGTAGGATGAGAGGTTCGGTTCTGGAGAGAGTGAATTTTAGGAATCCAGTTTGAAACAGAGGCAAGGCAGTTAGCGACATGGGCTAAGAGGGAGAGAGTTCGGGAGAGGATAGGTAGATCTGGTTTTTTTTTATCAACATACAGGTGGTACTGAAAGCCAAAGGTTGAGATTAGTTTGTCAAGTGAGGTAATGTAAAGTAAGAACGGAAGGGGTCATAGAATTGAGCCTTGGTGTACCCCGACAAAAGGGAAAGGGAGACGCTAAAGGTGCGATCAGAAAGGTGGAACAGGAGAGACCAGTCCCACAGAGACCAAGATTGTGAAGAGTGGTCCACCGTGTTAAAAGCAGCAGAAAGGTCCAGCATAGAGTAGAGGCCATTGGATTTAGCAATAGGTAAATCATTACTAAGTTAAGTAGGAGTAGTCTCAGTAGACTCCTCCCTACAGACTCTAGGCCCTGGCCTAAAACTTGCGGGCGCGGGCGGTCTTGCTGGGGCTGCGGGCGGTCAGGCACTGTACCTGCGGGTCCCGGTAATCCTGCGCAGTCCCGCAAGGCTGCCTTCTTGCTGCTCCCTTACAGTGTCTCCTAGCTTGCTCTGCCCAGGAACAAAACAGAGTCATGTGATGTGACGTCACTTCCTGTGACTCCGCCTTGTTCCTGGGCGGAGCAAGAGAAGAGACGCCGTGAGGGAACAACTCGAGGGCAGCCGCGCGGGACTGCGTGGGAAATCAGGTAAGGAGGCGGGCATGATTGGCCACAAATGTGGCGGGAGCGGACGGGATTGGCCACAAATGTGGCGGGAGCGGGCAGGAGCGGAACACCCACATTGTGGGAGCGGGATTAAAATCCGCGGGAGCGGGCGAGAGCGGGATTAAAAAAGTAGTCCCGCGCAGGGCTCTAGTCCGGACTACTTTTTTCCCCTGATATAGAGCGCCACGTTTCCCCAATTACCAGAGATTCTAAAGACTGTGGAGCTCAGAGACAGATTTGTTGAATCTGCATTTTGGGAGGAGGTTTTATGTGTGGTGTTTTACTCTCCATCAGGTCAGGATTTACAGGATAGAGACCTCTATGGCCAGTATTTGCATCAAGATCTGATATCCAGTAAGTTTCGGCCAGAAGTCAGGGAACAGCCTGTGTTTACCATCTTGCAAATACTGAGCGGTGTGCAAAGGAGGCCTGCTTGAGAACTATGTGTGTTTTGTTGTGACTATTGTATGTAAATTACCTCCATGTACTGTTTTAAATACCAGAGCGTTTCCCATTAAATTCAGTTCATGATTTCACCCTGAAGCATCTAGTCTCAGCTGATGTTTCTTGAGAGAAAGGTGGTAGCGTGGCCAATAACAAGCAAGAGGTTCTGCGGACGGAGTAGCAGAGGAAGCCAACTTTAGTTGATATACCGATTTTGGGTACCGAGATCTCTTACAAGGGTCAAGTAGAGGGTTGGAGTAGAGAAACTTAGTTGTCTGTATAGAAGTCGTTCAAGAAGCTATAAGGTAGTAGAGAGGAAGTAGGTAGTAGGTAGGAAGTAGAGAGATGGGACAGTAGTTGGACAGATCAGTGGGATCCAAAGAGGGCTTTTTTTCAAAATCTGAGTTATGGTAGAATGCTTGAAGGAGGATAGGATAAATCCAATAGAGAGGGAGAGATCAAGCATATGAGGTAGTATAGGGACAAGGACAGGGGGGTATTGTGCAGATAGATTATATCTGATAGTTTAAATTTTATTTTTGAAGTAGGTAACAGAGTCAGTAGGGTTAGCAGAAAGGGATAGTTGTGATAAACTGAAGACCAAAAATTAAAGCACAAAAGAGCAGACTAATAGGAAGTAGCATGAATTTATAGTACAGGAAATTAGACGTAGCATGAGACTTCTGCTAAGTTCAGCAGTGCAGAAGCAACCTCAAAGATCTCAGGCTAGTGTGGTGTGCCACGGTTGGAAACGTCAGCATCATGAAGAGCGAGTAGTGTTTGGTGCTACATCCTTAAGAGCAGGCGCAAGGATGGCATTGTAGAGAGAGGTAGCTAGGTTAAAGTATGACATGTTAAATATAGGAGAA
Source organism: Spea bombifrons (assembly GCF_027358695.1). NCBI lineage: Eukaryota > Metazoa > Chordata > Amphibia > Anura > Pelobatidae > Spea > Spea bombifrons. The sequence continues at coordinate 147,680,089 of NC_071087.1, forward strand.
TGCAGAGGGAGTAGATCGGTTGAGAATTTAGAAGATTGAGAGAGCTAAGGTCTCTAAGGTGAGGTTGTTGGGGGAAAGGGAAGGAGTAGGAGGCAAAGTGAGAGAGCGGGATAGGATGTGGTGAACAGAGAGGGGGAAAGGGAATTGGAGAAGTTAGTGAGTTGTCAGTTGGCTAGAAAAGATATGGTTAGGGTGTGATAATCATCGTGAATAAGGGAGTTAGTATATACTGCATAACATCAACAGAGGAAGTAATTTAGAAAGGAATTTAGAAGCCACAGGACTCAAATGAGTGTCTACTGGGACATTGAAGTGCCCAAGCATGACAGAGGAGGTATCAGAAGAGAGGAAGTGGGGAAACCATGATGCAAAGTGGCCAAGAAAGATATTACCAGTGCCAGGGGAATGATGTACAACAGCAACGGGTAAAGAGATGTGATTAAACAACTGGATAGCATGAACCTCAAATGAGGAAAAAGAGTGATGGAGCAGAGGAAAAGTGCAAGTTGGCTAAAGCAGGAAGCCTACACCACCCTTTCTGTCATTACATGTAGGAAGGTGGAGGCCACCATAGGAGTGAGCGACGGGACAAGCAGTGTTAAAATAGGTTAGCCAGGCTTTAGTTAGAGCAAGAAGGTGCAGGGAACAAGTGGTCATGTATGGCTGTTAGTTTGTTACACACAGAGCATGCATTCCAAACAGCAAAGTTAAAAGGAGGACAGAAGGAGTAGCAGCGTGTGTGTGGATAAGATTATTGAGGTTTCTTGAGTGGCAGAGGAAAGTGAGCAATAAGGGAGGTCCAGGATTTGGAGAGATATCCTGCTAAAAGAGAAGGAGAGTGGAGGAGGGGAAAGCTGGTGAAAGAGAAAAGGGCCTGAGATGAGAGAAAGAGGAACAGAAAGTAATGAAAGAGCACAAAAAATATTGTGTGGTGGTGCTAGTGGCTGGAAAGAGAGAAATATTTTATTGATAATACAGGAGACTGAGAATTCAAATAAGCAAATTTTGGACATGTGAATGGGAGAGGAATAGTAGCGGATAATATACGTATTGGAAGTTCATGGACAACACACTAAACCAGTATGGCAGCAGTTGATAAAGGATCAGTGGAGTATTGGTTTAAAGGATTCTTACAATTTGCTCTTTTGTCCTTCATTGATGCCTCTTTCTTGCACTGCTTGGCAAACTCCCTTGGTAAATTCTTTTTAATGGCAGTTAGGAAATTGGCACTTAGATGGAAAGTGGCTTGTACCTCTAAAGTCAGTCCAGATTCAACTATACTTTATACAGGGCCAGCCAAGCTCCGCAGCAGAACCTCACTGGGGCTGGCTGTTCAGTGAACGTCAAGCTGGTGAAACTTAACTCTCATTTCTTTAATGAATTACTTAACCGAGTCAAGAGCCACACTAGTTTCCAAATTAATACATCTAATACATAAGCAGAAAGTGATTATAGTAATGTTTGTTGCCATTTAAAATGCACACACATTCTGATGTAAAAAAAAGTAAATCCTTATTTGGCCCTTGGTCTTGTCTTATATTCAGGACTCCATTACTATTTTGAGTAATCATTGCAATGTGGGTTAAATATATATTTTATCTTGTTTAGATTGCTAGCTCATTGAGACAGGAAAACCTTCCCAATGTTTGTCTTTACTGCTGAGTCGCCATTCACTTGATTTATGGCTCTCTGTTATCTTTTTGAAGCACTGCACAGAAGAATTCACTCACACTGCCATTTAACCTTCTGTTACTGATATATTATTAAATGGAACTGCCGCTTTTGTAGCTTTTTGTGTATATCAGTTGGTTTGTTGAAACTACCTATAGTTGCATTTTTATGTATTTTTTGCAGATCTATCACATTAGTTTGAGTCAGATCATTTTATGGGTTGTAGTGATATGTAGAAGTAAGGTCAGCAAACTGGGTCAAAAACAGAAATTCACCACAAAACACGCAACTGCTCGGTGGCGCTGTGCTTTGTATGCTGACCACGCCGTTCAGTCTGCAGACAGGTAGCGGGTTCGGCACGGGTACCTGATACCCGAGGAGATCTAGCACCATCCGAGGATGCCCTGCTGTGAGAGACGGCGCTGAAGGTAAGTTCTTACAGTATGTCAAATACCTTTCAGACAGACACAGATGATTCTGCCTTTAGGTCCCCTTAACCAACCAAGCGAGGCAGCCATCAACAGACCTATATACAGCCGCTGCTTTGGCTACAGCAATAGTGTTTTCACCTTGGTCATACAGCTGTCTATAGACTATTCAATTATTTGGCTCAACCCTAGGGGCTCTGGAGCACTTACACAAAACAAGCTTCTATTTTTCCATGTCAACAGGAATAAAACAAAATGTTAAATAAAACAAAACAAAAAACATTTATTGCAGATTCCTCTACATTCCTTCACAATGTCACACCCAGTTCATATTAAATGTTGTCATCCCTAATCTGAAGCCTGGTCACAATACATGTACAAACCATGCGTCACTGTAAAATATGCACTCCACATGTGCAACCAATTGGAGCGGAATGTTGGCAAGTGGCACACAACTGCTGGTCATGGCTGCCCCATTCATATCAGGACAACTGCCAAAAATATAATGTATAATAAAGTATTATTACATATACCACAAAACACAGAGGTGAAAAAAACTAGGTAACTAGATTCTCTAAACTGACCTAGAGTTGCTATCAGCCGTCATACTTTAAGACACTTCTTTGTTGTCTGGGTCTGCAGCCCTCTCTTCAACAGGGTACAAGCTGCTGCACAGCATGTGACTGGGCACACAAGCCCATATAGCATTGTGGGAAAGGAAAGGGAGGCAAGGGAAGAGAAGATGGCTGAACACCCAATCAGAGCACGCTTTGTAATCTAAAGCCCTGCGACTCTTCCTGCCTGGGTGCAGAGCAACACTGGGATAGAGGAGCTGACCCTGTACCAGTGAGATTGAGTTTAGGACTATGTTCTTCCACACCAAACTTATCCAACCATGTCTTTATGGACTGTGCTTTGTGCACTGGGGCACAGTCATGCTGGAATAGAAAAAGGTCTTCACTACACTGTTCCCACAAAGTTGGAAGTATAGCAATTTTTGAAATTGCCTCGATATGCTGAAGCATTAAGCTTTTTGTTCATTTGAAGTAAGGGGCCCAAAGACTGATTTTAATAATTAAGAGGCATGTCCCAAAACTTTTGTCCATATAGTGGTGCACAAAGCAAGGTCCACAGAGCCCTTACCTCAACCCCATCGAACACCGTTGGGATGAACTGGAATGGAGATTAAAAACCAGGCCTTCTCGTCCAACATCAGTATCTGACCTCACAAATGCTCTACTGTATGAATGGGCAACAAATCCCACAGAAAGACTCCCAAATCTTGTGGAAAGCCTTCCCAGAAGAGTGGAAGCCGTTATAACTGCAAAGAGGGAACCAACTACATATTAATGTCTATGTATTTAGAATGCAATGTCATAAAAGCCCCTGTTGGTGTAATGGTCAGTTGTCCCAGTAGTGTATATATAGTGTGGTAAAGTGTATGGGAGAGTGGTTGATGGGATATATATCTCACCTGGTTACCTCAGCCAGGCATGGTAGCAAACCCAGGTGCTCTCAGGTGAGGCTTCCTAAGCTCGTTACTGGGGAGGAAGCCTTAAAAGAGAGGGCTGTTAGGTTTGCAGAGAGAGGAGAAACTGGGGGAAGGAGCAGCTACAGCCAGCGCTGCAGCCGACCAGGTATGAGGCTTTACCCATGCAAAACCTTTTACTTTGCTTTGTGCCAGACCTTGGCTTGTAGAGAGGTATCCGGATGTTTAGTTAGAGCCGGACAGGCTTAGAGTTTGTTTTGTTTATAAGGTGCTCTGTGCCTACAGCATCTAAATAAACCCGCTTTACGTTTGAAACCGGTGTGAAGACTGTCATTGCCGCCCCATGCGTGAGCTGTTCCCTACAATAGCTTATTGTATTCTTTAAAAGGTGCAACGTAGAATAGCTTTTCTCTATAGGGTTTAGAATATGGTTTAGCAGTACATGCAAAGTATTTACACTCTGTACTCTGAAAAAAATTATATAATGAAAAAACTAGAACTAGGTAATACTGTAAATTAGACTTGAGCATTCGGATTCGTATAAATGGCAAATGTACCAAATTTTCATCCGAAATTTCTGTGGTGACGTGCTCCTTGATCCTCCCATCAGGGAAAAGGCCATCACCCCAAGCATGCCATATTGCCCTCAGTTCACGTGAGGGTAAATTATGGCACTTGTGGTGACGTTCTCTCCTCTGATTGGAGGAGAGTGGAGATATTGTCACTGCAAGCCGTGCTATATTGCCTTCAATTGTAATATACTGTGTCTTGTTTTGCCATGTACTTTGTCAGAGAGGAGTATGTGACATCAACGTGTATGTATGTGCATTGTTTGCAACATAGTATGTGGTTGTAACTCCACAAAGGTACATAGGGGAGTTGAGAAGTTAAATCAGTTTACTTTAGTCTCAATACAAAGTTATGGCCATATTAAAATACACATAAATCATGGTGTATTCTGGCTTAGGCAGACTACGCCAAGGTTTAGGGTGGCAGGTCCGAGGGGAGAGGGCAACAGCCCTTCTACTTCTACTCCCTTTAAAAGTGGAGCGCCGGAGTACAACATATCCCAATGGCCACTAGAAAAGGACAGTGTCGCAGAGGGGGTGGCAGGAGGAGGCTCTGCCATGTGTTACTCCTAGGGCAGTATATAAATACATCACTGTTAGTATCCAAATAAATTAATTCTCATTTATTATGTGTATATAAACACATCAAGTTAGGTGGTCCTATAATAGCTAAAAAAATATGATTTGGAATAAAATATAATTATTATTTTAGTTAAACTGCAACAGAGTTTCCTTATTACTTGAGTTTTTTGTACATAGACAAATGCTACAAGAGCCATTCCTATCCGTGTGAAAAAGGCAGCGTGTAGACGAGGGTGCCATTTAGCCTGGAAAAATTCCCTCTAGTATTGCAATTGGAAAATCACGTCCCAGACCCCTGCCCGATGTGTCTTCTGGGAAATACAACGAGTTACGTTCCAGATGTAGAGTTCATCCTGACCAGCTTACATGCTGCCATTTTAACAGAGTCATTTTGTCTTACGCCTAGTGTGCACATCTCCTCTTCTGCTCGATTACTCCAAATGAGGTAAAACAGAACCTGCGGACACGTTAATAGTAATTCAATTAGGACAACCATTATATTATATCAAATCCGTTTACATTTAAAATGAGTCTTCAAAAATGTTGTGCTGTTTCCCTTTTTAAATAATAATTACAATGTTTATATATAATATATACTGTATATATATATATATATATAATAGAATTATTTTAAAGAATAAATAAAGAAAAATAATTTTGAAAACATATTTTTAATCTGATACTAGCAATAAAACACTTTATAGGAGTTAACCCCTTAAGGACCAGGGTTATTTTATGATTTTTGCACTACAGGACCAAAGCAATTTTAGTGTTTTTTTTACGCCTTTCTTAAACCATAATTTAGCGCTTTCTAAATTAGTGTACTCACACAAGTTGTGTTTTTTTCACCACAACTGGGCCTTTCTTTTAAAACCATATTTAGCTCTGCAATACATTATTTTGCATGAATGAAATGGAAAAAGTTTAAATATGAGTACCCAGCCAGAACCAATGGAAAAAGATACCCAAGTTATATTCCTTAACTAATTGGAAAACCACCCTATTTGCCTAGAATTTTCATCTATTTTGGCTAATATTACAAGTTGCACATCACGTTTTTCAAACTCAAATTTGGCATGATGGCCTTCTAACTGCAATAGTAGTCAGAGATATCAAAATCACCCCATTAAACTAAATGTTGCTGAAAAGTAGAAAACCATTTGACACATTTCATGCAGCCATATCATAAAAACATAGAATATGACTTTAGATAAGAACCATTCGGCCCATCTAGTCTGCCCAATTTAAACCCAGTTTAAACCCCTATCACTCTTGGGTAAGTCATATAGTGAGGAAAGTGTTATGTCTTTCCCATGACTGTTTAAATTCCCTCATTGTATTAGCCTCCACCACTTCAGGAAAAGTAGTTCCATTTACCTACTTACCCTCTGAGTAAAGTAATACTTCCTTCTAAGCCTCTCACCCTCTAGTTGTAGACCATGACCTCTTGTTCTAACACGCCTCCTGTACTTTCTGAAATCCCTTAAGTATTTAAATGTTTCTATTGTATTCTCCCCTGTTCTTTCCACCAAGCTGTACATATTAAGATCTTTTAACCTTTCCTGATAATTACTGTCCAGCAAACCACTTACCATTTTAGTAGCCCTCATCTGTACACTCTCCAAATGTGTCAATATCCTTCTGGAGATGAGGTCTATGATCGGACCATGTCTTCATGGACCTTGCTTTGTGTTCTGGGGCACAGTCCTGCTGGAATAGGAAATGTTCTTCCCCTAACTGTTCCCACAAAGTTGGAATAATAACATTGTCCAAAATTTCCCTTCTTTGGAAGTAAGAGGCCCAACCTCTGATTTCAATAAGTGCATCCCAATATGTTTGTCCATATAATGGTGCACAAAGCAAGGTCTATAAAGACATGGTTGGATGAGTTTGGTATGGACTCCAAAATCTTGTGGAAATCCTTCCCAGAAAGAGTGGAAGCTGCAGGGGGGGGGGGCAACTACATATTAATATCTATGTATTTAGAATGCAAGGTCATAAAAGCCCCTGTTGGTGTAATGGTCAGGTGGGCAATACTTTTGTCCATATGGTGTAGCTTATAATGAAATGTCAATCATTTTTCAAAATTAATAGAAAAGGCTGTCTGTCAATTCATTTTTAATCAAAGGCAACATAAGTAATTGTATGCCCGTGCCTTTTTAATGTTTCAAATTACTGTGATTTTTTAAGTAGGATTTTGGCATTTGGAGTTTAAGAAAACTTTAACAAGAAGGGTAACAAGAAGTACATGTCAGGTTAACTGATATAATGGACTGCATTTTTGCGTATCTGTGTCCCTATTTAAAACAGCCAGACTGTACATCTAAAAATAATAGGGTTTCCCTGGAGGACCAAAGCCATGTGTCATGCATATAGGGATGTAATGCTGCCTCGGGGAACCATACAGGGCTGGACTGCCTCCTCAACTTGTAAGGTGTCTCCGTTTGCTGATCAGGATCTGGATCCTGCAAAAAAAATAATGAAAAGACTGAGAGGTTATTTGTTATTCCCGCCGTGCTGGACCAAGAGGATACATAGATCCTGCAAGGCTTTTGGTCTTTGAAATGGCACCAGTTAAAATCCATTAGAGAGTTGTATTATTTGCATTACTCAAAGGACCCCAGCAAGATACCAGCCTAAGTTTATGGGAGATAAAAGAGCAAGATATCCCGGGAGGGGGGACAGTCTACAATGTGCTATGAGAGGGCCATAATCAGTTTATGGGGTTCTATGTTATGCCTGATCCAGTCACCAAGGTTCTAACCCCAGCTCTTTTCAGGATCTGTCAGTACAGAAAATGATATTGCACTCCTCTTTTTTGTCTGTGTTATGTATTTGTTTGGTGGCTAATAGAACGCTGCCAGTAAACTCACTTTCTCTTCATCTACCTAAATCTGACAGCCTTACCTTCTGTATCCTCCTTTCTCACAACCCCCTTCCACAAATATTAATCCATAAGTATAGAACCGATTAGCTTCCCCACATATAACCTCCTCTCTCAGTGACACATCATCTCCTTCTCTTCCTACATGTGAACTCTATTCCCAGACATAATTCCCATTACCAACATATCAAACCATATACAACCCCCTAGACAGAATACCATATTTAATGTAGTAAAGGAGAATATTCAATGGCGGTCTAGTTGCACATATCTCTTCCTGATCAACACACCTGGGTTTATTCACTAAAGAAACCACGTTGTGGTTTCAAGCCCCTGGTCTGGCCCTAGTCCAAACCACAACTCTCCTGTGAGCAAACCCCACTGTGTCGATTTTTCCTTTGGTGGTAATAGAAGCAGAATGGTGCCAGTGCTGGTGTATTTGACAATAGTGGCCCAAGTGATTTGGCTACTTTATGCATCGGGTCCTATGCCTATGAATGTTATAGTCATCCTGCCAATGGAGTAAATGTCAAAACAAAAACTACATACCGGTACTTTTCTTTCTTTTAGTACAACGTCTGTTCTTGTGAATAACCAAATAACTTGATAACTAGAGCTTTTCATGGTTTTGGAAAGTTGCTTTTGTACTATGTGTTTGAATATTGCCCTATAAAGCATTTGGGGAGAGACTTAGGCTTACGCTTATAGCCTACATACAATACTACAGAGGTATACATTGTCTTTATTACTATCGCTGCAGATTAGTTCATTGTATTTAACACTTTTATTCCAATATATAGCGTAACTTATGTTAATACATTAAAGAAAATTGCTTTATTTTTTTTTCATAGTAATTTTATATTTGCGTTCCAATTCAGGTATCAATAATCTGAATGGAATTTTAGATTAGTTTTTTATGGGCTGTAAAAAATAAACCATTTCAGTTTATGGTTCTACTGGAATTTATAATTAGAAGCTCTTGGTAGCAAATGCTAATATAAATATGTATCAGGAGCAGATGGCTAATGTCAACCAGTTGTTTTTTTTCTCTTTTCTGTAGCAGACACATTTTAAATAGATGTTTTAATAAAGTTTATTTTATACACTCAAAGTTATTTATTTTGAAAAGACTTATTTTCTACAGATTTTTTTCTGATTTATTGTTTAACCTTAATGTAAGATTTGAGTAATTCATTCCAGTGACTCTATGACATTTATGCCCAGACTGTGAAAAGGTGGGGGGATTATGACATCATAATTTTTCATGGAACATTCTGAGTACCCACAGAAAATGACTGATCATATGCCAGGCAAATGTTGTTACAGCGAAGGCACATGTATGCATTAGGGTTGTGCTGTGTTAAATTGACATAACACGATGTTGAAAAATATATACAAGTTTGCAGTAATATTCCTCGGAGAAGGATGGTTGATCTTTATCTGAGTTATTCGTGTTGTGTGCAAAGGTCTGTTATGAGCAAGGCCAGATTAAAGAGCTTTGGGCCTTGGAGCAATTACACGGGAAGGGCCTCTTCTCTAAATTCCCTGCCTTTAACAAACTCTTTTTCCTTTTCTCTTTCCTTTCTGCATCTTGTGATCTTTTTTCTTTCTGTTCTATTCTTTTCTCCCTCTTTTGCAGTCTTTTGTCCTTTCTCTCCTTTTTTTTTACCTCACACATCTTTTCCTCGGTCTTTTCTATCTTATTTCCCTTTTTTCCCTTTTTATCTTGCTTGTCTGCCTTTTACATTTTTCTTTCTCTTTCTGAGTTCTGTTCTGCCCCCACACACATGCATATACATATACGCACACATATACATAGACACAAATAAATACACATATATATATATATATATATATATATATATGCAAACACATATACACACATAGACATATATACATATATATATATATATATATATATATATATATATATATAGATACATACATACACATACATATACACACACAAACAGATATACATATAGAAACACATATGTTTGCCGCACATTACACGGTCGGATCGCCACTTTGTGGGACAGATGAGAATTATGGACCACCGGGGGTCTGGAGTAATTCCTGCAGGGCCACTCAGGACGCCTTATCCCTGGAACAATTGCTTTGTGTGCCCCGTCGTTAATCCGGCCCTGATTATGGGGTCCATAAAATTAGCTAAAAGGCTACGTGTCGCTGTACCTAATAGTGGAGCTGCAATTGATATAGTAGGTACACTGCACCAGTGTGATAGAAGAGGTATATCCACACTACAACTTAACTACATATCATGAAGGTCCAACCCCAGTGAGCTTCTACTGCAAGAAGAAGATGAACCTGCATAATGAATTGTTAAGATAGTTAGCTGTCTTCCAAGAATTCTCTCCCCTTCAGTGTATCATTAACCCTTAGAGTGCTAACCATGTATGTGATAGAGTGCCTACCACTTGCAGCGATCATAAACAGTCCTTTTCTGTAGTATAGTGGACGATGCCCAGCAGCCATCTTACCCACTCATAGAGGAAGACTTGTTTGTTTAACACTTTGGGACTTCAGTTAATCAGAAAGGCCCAGTGTTAAATGTAGAGTCTTCCTCTGTACTGAAGAGAATGCTACATGTAAGTCAGAGACCAATCAGCAGTTTCTCTAACAATAAAACTGAGGTAGATAACTGGAACAGCCGATCATCAGAAGTGGTAGAGGCTAAAACTGTAAAGCGATTCAAACATGTATGGGATAGACAGAAAGCTATCCTGGATCTAAGACAAGACCAAGGACTGATTAAGATCTGAGTTTTGCATGAGAAAAAAATGGGCAGACTCGAAGGACATAACATTTATATTTATATATATTTGAACATATGAGGTCCCTGGTTAACAAATAGGGAACACGATCTGTACTGTCAATGTGAATTGGGCAGAGAAGTATTCATGTTATGGGAACATCTTTATTAAAGGTATAGGATATGTGTGATTCTGTGTTGTAGGCGTACTTAAAAATATGAGAAACCCCAAGTTATTCTTACCAGTAAAGCACTTTGTTAACTCACATAAAAACCTTAGTCATTGAGATATGAACCTTGAGTCATTGAGATATGTCACCATGAGCATTGCACCACTGTGACATCATTTATTTTTTTTACACGTGTTGCACTTTTAAGCCATGCCTGTGGGTGGAGGTTCTTATTAATATTCATCGGTGTAGCCTAAGGGATTTCCTGTTACTTTAGCTGAGCAATGAAACGTTTCACGAAGGATATGTAGAAGAATGACTCAGTCTTTCCTTGAATAATGTGCTTACTGAATAGACATTGGCCGCTCCTACAGAACCCACAGGTTACAAAGTCTTCTCCTCAAAGCCAACCACCTGTTGTCCAAGTTATACATCCCAGTTTCTGTCATTGATACAAAAAGAAAACCATTCAAATGCAAGTTTTTTTAAATTGAGAAAAATGTGTAACAAAGTATAACACAGATTCCTCCCCTCCTTAGCAACCCTCAGTCCTGCTTTAAGTCTGTTGAAGGCCTACTATAACCAGCGAACTTCAAAATATGTCTCCACCTGTGAAAAATGTCTGCAGGCCAATTCTAAAGTTAAAGGTAAAATGTCATAAGACATGCCAATATCCACTAATTTAGTAACATAGAAGGACAATACGTCTCAGAGGATTTGTTTTCCTGAGGCCACAGCCTTGGCTATGGTTCTTATACATACAGATACGTGCACATAGTTTCCCTCACACCATGTTGCACGTGATGAGATACTCTGACTTCATTCAACAATTACACAGTCCTGGAGGCTACCATGGCTGGTGGCTGCACGCGACCGAGCCAGCAAACACATTTCATACATTCTTGACATATACTTTATATATTGTCTAGAAGGCATCTGTGAGGTCTGAAGGGGGGGCTGCTTAGTTGGGTATGTATTAAAAACTGTTGGTAAAAAGAAATAACATAAGGAAATATGGTTTAATGGTTTTATGTTTTGGAGGAGACAAAAGGCTATATACTACACTATTTTATATTGTTTTGAACATTTTTGAGTTGAGACAGCAACATTTTTTTTTCTTAAAGTTGTATTTCTAGTGCGGTAGCATGAGGTGTTTGGTTACCTTTTTCCATTTTTTTTTGTTTATGTATTTATTTTTTTAACAATAGATTCCTTTGGGGTATTTATAGATGTCAGGGATCAGTTGTTACTGATAATAATAATTGTGATATCCATAGTGCCAATAAAGTGACATTATATTAATTCTTAATTTTCGGAACAGTTCTTACATTTATTTACTTATTTTTTGAAGAAGGAGAAAATTTTTCCCATCTACTTGCCATGACCTCACTTCATTTCATCAAACGGCTATTGGGAAGCAGAGTACTGAAGCCCTGCATTTCTGCCCCACATCCATACTCTGACAAAATCAAGGATTGTTATTCTATAAATCTTTAATTGCCCTGCAAATTCACCGGACAATATCCAAGGGGAAAATCCTCTTTTGCCTCTCCCCAGTGTCAGATTATCTGTTAGGCAAACTAAATTTGTACATAGGGACCTTGGGCTCTGGGGGTCCAGGGACTTTAATTTATAATCCAGTTACAGTGTATCTGGTAGATGCTAATCACATTGAATGTAAGCAGATTATTTTTATATTATGGTACTTCTTCGGTGTGTGAAAACCTATGTTTAAGAATGACCTCCATACCGGAAAGAAAAAGATTTACAGGAACAATTAAAGCAACATAGTGCTTCGCTACACTATATCATCTAGTATATAAATACTTAATAGAACTAAGTATCTATTATATTATTAAAAATACATACAGTCCAAAAAGCATATAAGGCATACACATTCAGATTCCCGGTTGTTGCTCGAATAATAATGACTGATATGTACACAAAACAAAGCAAGAATTCAGTGCATACCCAGCGAATATCATTCAAAAAACACCTATGTAAGGCACAAATATTGGGGATTCCGTCACACTATACAGCCATTTATTGCTTCACCCCCCAAAGTACCCCAAGTTTCATACGTTAGATAAAGAGAAGGCTGTTCACAATTTTATAGTCTAGTTCATACACGTAAGTTTACCTACAAGCGCAGAGGCAATACTGCAGCGTAGCTGGTAGGAGGCAAGGTGCGCCACATGGTATTTAATGATATATATATATATATATATATATATATATATATATAATGAATCTTATTAAAGCTTAATGTATTTGAAGGAAGGAGAACAGCCTAGTTGGGCATGTAGAAAAACATTTTAGCAAAATGATGCGCTGCTACCACATATTTTATGAGTATCATAGGGAAATCTGATTTAATGAGGGACCCAATTAGCTATTATCTGCTGTCAAGTTTTAGGTTTCTATACCTCCTAGTTAGCCCACCTGTAAAGGTCATTTATCTGGTAGGGACTATTCTCTCTTTATCATGTGACTTCTTTTGGCATTAAAAGTTATTGAGATGTTCACAGGTTATGGGAAAAAGACAATTTATTTTCCTTTTAATTTAAAAAGATATAGGTTTTCTGAACCCATTCCTGATAAACACTAAGAAGGCTGACTGCCTCTTTAACACTATCAGGGCCGGACAGTTCTTCATATCACTGTGACCCATGACATCATGTAATGTGTTGGGACCAACTGAGAGCACCGGTATAGTTTGTATAATCCAAAAAAATCTGAAGTATGAAATAAACTGTTTTCAAATGTATTGAAATACATTACTGAAAACAAAGTTATTTTAAAAAGTGGAGTTACTTTCACAGTAGGTAATAAACATTACAAATAAACGTATAAGTCTCCTAAAAAAAATTGAGCTAAAATTGTAAGAGGGATGCTGATGGAGAGGGACATGTGTGAGCTGCATGGATTCACATAGAGAGTGGCTGTGTGTATATATAAGTGTATGGTTTTAGATTATGTGCATGTGGCAGAGGGGCTCTGTGTGTATGTATGCATAAATGTATGATGTTAGAGAGGTGTGTGTATGGTGTTAGCGTGGCTATTAGTGTGCATGTATCTGTATTTGTATGTGTATGTTGTAAGAGTATGTGTCAGTGTGCATGAATGTGTAAAGTGTTACGTGGGTATGTGTATATCTATGTATGTTTATGGTGTCAGAGTTTCTGCATGTACGTATGTATTTGTTAGCAGCCCAGGACCATCATCATACCCCCAACATCCTAATTTATTCCCAAACCCAACCACAATCAATATCCCTCGACCGCCATATTCATACCTCCCATTTTCATATTCCTCACCACTATCATTTTCATCCCCTACCATTATTTCCCCGTATTGCACCCTAATCATCCTCCTTCATTTCATGCTACCTAACATAACTTCTCATATCTCTTTACCCATCCTTTATCATCTTAATACCTTTCCCTTAGCATGCCCCCTTCATATTCATAGAATATTCAACATTATTTTCATGGATTTATATAACTTAACACAGAGGCATAACTAGAAACCACAGGGCCCTGGTGTGAAGATTGCCCTCCCCATGACTTCACAAGCCACATGTCCCACAGTAAGAAGTGATTCACTGGGTCCCCAAGTTAAAAGAAAATACATTTTAAAAAAAACTTACCTTAAGGGGTTAAATTTGATATGTTATTGTTAATACTTATTGTATATTTATTATGGTTTGGGTTAGTTACTGGCCAATTAGATAGGGTTATCTTTAGTGTGATGTAGTGGTTAAAAAATAAAATGAGAAAACTTAAAATAAAAATTATAAAGCAATGAAGGTTGGTTTTAAAATCAGAGAAAGCTAACAAATATATTTTTGAGGTTGTTTGACACATTTATTTATATATATAACTGTAAAACTGTGAATAAATGGTTTGGGGGTTTTTTTAAATTCAATTTTTAAAAACTTTCTTCATTAAAAATAATGACTTAAATATATGTGTGGGGGCACTAAATGAGAAAAAGGAAAATATCGGTAGAAAAAAAAATAGCAAAAACATGAAAATTACTCTTGTCCTATAGACCCCTGGAGGTCTTTAACCCCTTAAGGACAATGGGCAGTCCCAAAACCCATTGAAAACAATGCATTTTGTACGTGCTTTGTCATTAAGGGGTTAAGGGTTTAAAAGAATAGTTAAAAAAATATGTATACATAGAGATACTCAGACAATAAGTGATTCTATTTATCATTCACTTTACCCCAGAAACAGATGGTACGAGGAAGAGACCTATGAGGTTCTGAAAGCTTATATAATGTTACAGCTTTTTCTAAGTCGATCTGATAAAAGATATCACCTCTGACTAAAGGCTCCAAGACAAAAAAAAAGACAGTACTGTGAATAACACATTTTGTACAAGTGGTTATTTCTAACTTATTTTTAGTTTTCTGTTAATGTATGGAAAAGGGGTCACAGTACGTTCTGCATTAATTATCCAATTTATACAAAGCTGCGTTATTATATTTTAGCCGTCGCTCCGTCGATAATTATAACAGTATAGAGATATTAGCGGTCCGCGCTGAGTGGCTTGCTTGCAGCTCGCGTTAAGAGACGCATTATTGGCTGGAGCCGGCGTTCAGACAATTCTGTTCCCTGGGTACGTGGAGATAAGTGCAGTCATTACGCCAATATGGGGCTATGCCTGCAGAATAGAAAACCTCCGATTGTGTACTCTATGCAAATGACAGATCGCAGATATGGTTTTGCCGTTTGAAGGTTTCATAGGAACCATAATTCAGATTGCTTAGAGATTTTACGACAGCCCATTCCGCACTGTCTACGGAGCACTGGGGCAGTAATATATTCCTAATATTTGCAATTTTGCTGCACTCTCAGATAAAAATGATTTAGCCTCCTGGTGGACCTGTTTTCCAATGGAGGCCAGGAGTGAAGAATGCTGAAAACGATATAGGCTAAATGCAAATGAAAGAAAAATATATTATACTTTTGAACTATATTGGAATATTTTCTTTTATTTATAGGTCATTCTGATAGGTAAATACCTAACGATGAACCTGACAAGCTTTAAAACTGCCCATGTTTCATTGTATATATATTTTCCAGGACATATGCTTTCTTATTTTTATACATTATTTCCAAGCATTTTTTTTTTTTTAGAATCCATTTCCGCTGGAAATCAATGTGCCAAAAACATAAAATGTAAAAGTCAAATATGCTAGTAAATTTGTATTTTCAGAAATTGCTACAAGCTTCCTCGTAGCATTATCCTGGTGCTGTCAGCCATTCGTCCAGGAAGATGTGACAGTTTAATCAGTCTAGGATTGCATCTTATCAGCAAATAAACCAACATCATTCTGTATTCAATAGACAGAAAGGGACACGTCTCTATCATTTCATTATATGCACAGATTCTAAAAGGGATGGTTTCTGATTATCAGATATTCTGCCTCCCTTCTTCTTGAACTTACCCCACGAAAATAACGATGGAAAAGGATCTGCACCCATAAAAAGAAGCCAACGTAAATACAAGAATATATTTATATGCATATGATGTAAATTACTTGCAGTGATTAAAATGCTATAAGTGGTCCCGGGTAATGCCATGCAAATAAGCCTACCTAATAAAATAGCTCCCTTTGCCCATTTCCTCGTGAGTCTTTCCTGTATGAGGCTACCCGTCAGAGCATTTTCCCATGAGGCGTTTGTTCAGCTGTCAAAATGACATAAAATTTAGAGATAGTATGCTTCATTATAAGACAGCAATGTCCTTTTTATGGCAAGCATAGCTCTATAGATTGTTAAAGGTTTATATCCTATTCTCTCTAACTATGAGGATAGATAGGCGATATCATCTAGGGAAGATGTCTTTGGAATCTTAGGAATAGAAAAGTAGCTGTTCGATTGCCTATTATATTACCTCTCGGTGGCGTCACCTGGAATGTTTTGTCTTGTTTGCGTACACGTTAAAATAGAATGTTCATATTTTAATATTTTTGCTGTCCATGAGCCCCTCGTATAAATGTGCGTAAACTAAAAAAACGTGGTTTACTCTCAGCTCTTTCAGCTCTCCGTGTGAGGCTAACCGCAAAGTAGAGAATTCGGACGTTTCACTGTAAAGTAGCTAATATGGACGTTTCACTGTAAAGTAGCTAATATAGACGTTTCACCCCAAATTCTTGATACCTTCCATCCTTCACTAATTGTTCAATGTTATTGTCAACACAAACCATGACCCTGCATCAGTTGAGAAAATTATTTAATCATAAGAGTGTGATATAAAAAGTGTGAAATATCAACACTGTTGGTATTGCTCTTTCTATCTCAATTCCTCTTCTAGAGATCTCTGAAATACAACATTTTAAAAATAAACAAGTAAATGGAAACCGCCCCATTTAAACCCAGTCTAATTTCACACGGGCGGATACACCAGTGTGAGACTGTGGTGGTCCCTCCAGAGGTCCTTACAGCAGTACTGGCTGCACCCCTTGATGGCAGCCCTGTGTAATATTTGCTTAAGTTGCACACAAAAACATCACAGTAGAAATATACGATACCCCCAACCATTCCCAGGATCTGCCTGGCTGTCATCTTTTTTCTACTGAGATATAACATTGTATCCCAGTGTCCCCCCTGAGAATGACACACTATGCTGGGTATGATACGTCCTCCATAATGGAAATGCACCTATTGGGAAGATCAGAGATCTCCCTTAAAACTGACTCATTGACTAGTGGCACACTGGGGAGCTTTACTCTAACAGGATGACCTGTCCTGCTTCTGCAGCAGAGAGGTTGAGGCTCCCCAGAGCTGCCTCCAGTATGCCATGCCATGTGTATACTTGCATTTCTTCCTTTTGGGTAAGAATAGCTCAGAATGATTGTGTTTGAATTAATGTGTTTTTAAATATCTCAGAATTATTGGTCTCATAATTCTTTGTGCAAATCATTTACACCATTGCCAGATCCTTTCTGGCGGTTATCTGGGCCATATAGTGTGCATTTGACATATCCACTTTTCAATGTATTAAAAGCAGCTACATTACTAGACCATCTGGCCAAACTTGCCCCTCTTCTGTTTTCATGTTGGTTCCGCAATAAATTGTGATTTTTTAAAAATATTTCTATTGACTTGGATGCCACCTTGCTTAATAAACACAGAAACATCCTTCTTTCCACCAAACCATGGCCGCTCATGGATTTTCTCCAAGTAGAAAAAACATTTACACAGATATAAACGTTATGAATTGATCCATTATCAATAATGAAGCATAGTTGTTTCAGCAAATGAACGCACAGATAAGAGACCCAGACACGCCACATGTTTTTATTCATACAAAGAAATCATCTGCAAAAGAAACACCTTTTGCCCTTTTCTTAGATTTACAACAGAAACTCACATCAACATCCAAAAAACTTTCGCTAGTCACAGCTGTGCTTTAAGCAGCTATTTTTCATCCCCTTCGGCAGTATACCGACATAGACGATTTTATTGCATCATCATTCACAGTCTTGGTTCAGTCCCCAAAAATACTTATATTTGCAAATATTAAGTACAATGCAGATGATTTCTTCTTTTCATGATTTATAGATCATGAAATTATAGGTCATAGATACTTAGTTTTTGTTTAACCATGCATTACATCACATGGTAGAAATGTAAAAGATATTCTAAAATATATTCTTTCCCATATTATAGTACACACAAAACCAAACTCATAGTAATGTGGTTGTACATACATGTAAATTTCACTTGAAGCCCAAGTAGAAGACAAAACATATCTCATATAGGCACATATAAGACGAGAAAAAGAAACACTATCGAGGCCTAGAATACACATTTCCACAAATACGTTCGCACCTCTGATGCCTCATCATGCCACCATAATTTGTTACACGGTATGAACAAAAGCCCAATAGAATGTAGCACATTATACATTTGTTTAGAAGACACACTGACATGTTCACTATAATGCTGGGATCAGATACGTAAAAGTACCTCATTTGCAAGTTGAAGGCAAAGGGCAAATGATGTTTTTAAAATGTGTGACATGCAAACGTCCAAATATAGCAAAAAACAATTTAAACAACCCAAATTACAATTAATGATTGTATTATTTAGCCATTGAAGCCTGCTGCCTTTTTGATTGGTTACGGTTTGCTGCAGAAGATTACGATCACTAAGCCTCTAATTACGGGACATATTAGTGACAACTAACTGCTGGCTTTTCTTAAATTGCTTTTGTGTGACCTATTACAGGTAGTCAAGGGTCATAGCTATAAAAATGCAAATTGTTGGAGATTTTTACTCAAATACTACAAAGTAGATTTAATGGTCGAAATCTTTTGTAATGTCCAATATTTTAATTAATAACTTGCATTAATGAAGGACTCAAATTATAATATCGACCTTCGGAGTTCCATGTTCCTCTTGCATAGTTGAGGACCATTCCCAGCTCAAATATATCAAGAAGCTAACATTGCAGACAAATACTAAATGTCTATGTTTCCCACTGGTGTTCATTACATATGGCATCTTGTTTTGGACCAGGTAAAAATAATAGATCTTTGCACAAGGTTGTATGTCTGGACCAGGACAGGGGTGATTCCTAAAAAAGAAGGTATCAGGTCATCTCATTGTATCATGGACAACATTCCACTGTTGCTTACCGATGTCCCTTAAATGCTATGTTTCATGGTGATATGTATGCTGTTTGGTACAAGGAGCCTTTGGCTGTAACCCTTACCAGGATGTCCTTAAAAGCATGACTATGACTACTGGCTTAGGTGACAAATTTACTGTGGAATCTTTCAGTAGGCATATTCACAGTTAAGCAATCATTCAAGACCTCTAGGTCTCAGAATGTATTTAATGGTTTACTCTTTTTCAGCCCTACAGTCTAAATTTTACAAAATGTTCTTACCAATAGCTGTCCAGACCTGGGACAGGTTTCTGCTAATAAGTACCAAGCCGTTACACATTTGCATAATAGTTATGTGATGATTAGCCATGGCAGGTCATCAGATGAAAAGGAAAGAACCTTACAAGATTATGTTATAACTGATGTTTATGAACTTGTTAATCTCAAGAGCAGAGCATTATTGGTGCTAAGGGAGTAAGGGAGAATTTAAAGTACATTAAAAACCTTAATCTGATACATTTTGTAGCTTTGATGTTCATAGGTTTGATTTATTTTATTCGAGATAAAACACACGGAAAGGCTTGTGGGAGTCATTGGTGCCGGGCATGTGTAATGTCTGTGCATTACGCATGCCAGTGGTCAGTGTTTGTGTAAATTGTGTTGAAATAGATATTGGACTAAAACTCACAAATTTGTAAGAGCTCCTTTGTTATTGCGGCAGGTCTCAGAGATCTGTTCTGTGGGTTTTGTCTTGCACCAGGGATATTTAATGAATGTTAAGACATAAAGAGCACTGTAATTGTAAGTGTCCAGATAATAATGTGAGTTTTGCTGCAAGCTGTGTTCAGGAAAGTGCCGTACCCAAGAGTCAAGACAGTGAAGAAAAAAAAAAGCAGTCCATGCAAAACCAGTCCTGCATCTATGCACTGACTTCGCTGATATTGGTTAATCATAGTTGTGATTAGTTGGTAATATTGCACAACTCTAAGGAATATGATGGTGCTAATAAATAATAATAACATTGGTTGTCAGCCCTGGAATTAAGAATGAATGTGATGCATGGAATGGTCATTAAATATATGTAGCCAGTTATGAGCTTTAGGACGGAAGGCAGTACAGTATAGCTTACTAGTCGATATCAGTGCACAGTAGGATAGATGGTCTAGGGAGCAGTTGGTTAGGCTTCACTTGGTGAGATTAGACCAGGCATTAAAGAAGGACTGGCCCATTGCATTTTAATAATTTCCAGGTACAATTAATGTTTCAGGGTAGTTAGAGATTGCTGTTTAATGTGTTTGACAGGAGTTAGCATTACCTGGTCTGCTTAAGTGCTTGAAAATTTATTAAGATGAACAATCATATGTTCAGCCCATCATTGGGCATTAATGAAGAGGCTGCTTGGCTGGGCATTGAATATCATAAACATACACAGTACCCAGGGTTCAGGTCAGTGTGGACTGGGCAGAATAAATTACCATAAGATCTCAAGCATCCTTAAAAGTGACAACTAGTACAAATTGTGCAGTGTTCCCTCCACGTCTCCCTGCTGCCATAGGCAACATGGGGGATGAAATCTAGGGTATCTTTGGCACCACACAAGCGTGTGAATCAGTCCTGAACGCACTGTGCTGCACACTGTGCTGCCACAGTTAAAAGGCATTTTCCATAACTCTCAGTTCTTATATACTTGGAAACAACACTGCAGGCCTTGATCAACTGAATTAGAAATACAAACCCTATATTAGCAGGTATACATAATGTATGGAAACATAGCATAGGATATATAGATCAACAGAATAACACACAAGCCCAGCTTTGCAGGTATAGATCAATTGGAAATAACATGTAAACTCAGCATTAAAGGTATAGATAAAAAAAACTAAATTACTGGCTTACATCACAGGTTGCACACCCCAAAGGCACATGTTAAGTGTTACACTCAGGAACAGACTGGGAATTAAAATTGGCCCTGGCCAGTGACCAATAAAATTCCCTTGTACAGCACTGAGAAATATGATAGTGCTATATAAATCAATACATAATAATATTTATTAAATAATAATAAATAATGTGTGTGGCCAGCAAATTCCCAGCTTTATGTATT
Source organism: Spea bombifrons (assembly GCF_027358695.1). Taxonomy (NCBI): domain Eukaryota; kingdom Metazoa; phylum Chordata; class Amphibia; order Anura; family Pelobatidae; genus Spea; species Spea bombifrons. The sequence continues at coordinate 147,701,387 of NC_071087.1, forward strand.
TTGCCAATGGCTGTACATTAAAGGTATGTGGAAGGCACCATTGGGCACCAGTCCACTGAGTATTTGCCCGGTGTGCCTGATATATACCTCTGGGCAGCGTGTTACATGTACTGGTCAGCAACATGTAAAATGCATGTGTTCTGGAAAATAAATGGCTAATATGGTCACGCTGTCGCTCCATGCTACTCATTCACAGAGAATGCTGTGCAGAACGTTACCCCACTGCGCATTACAACTTTGAGCAGGAATAGTATCTCATTTCAAAACAGACATGCAAAAAGATTTTCTTTTTAAGATTTTCTTTTAGACTAACCCATTTTTTTTCTGTGTTCTTTTTTATTTATAAAAAAATGAAAGAACGGTATGGCTGGGAATAAAATCCCTTGTTACTATTCACCAATCATTACACCCTCTATCATTGTATTCTCTTCAATAGCCCACAAAAGGAGGCTTGGGTATTAAAAACCGTCTTGAAGGGGTGGTAAGCAGTTATGAATAATATCTAGAGATTTGAAAAGCATTTGAGTTGAACAGTGACAATTCTTGCTTTAAAGTGCACAACTAAGCATGAGTTTGACATTGAGAATTGTCTGTGCTTTAATTAAAATATGTTTCCATATTTAAAGAAACGATTATACCATGAATCTAAATCAGACAGCATAACAACAAAGGGCACGGTTTTGATGAATTATGCATACCATTTGCATTTTCTGCCATCTGGTAATTGACAAGTGTCACAGCATTGTCAACAAATTCTACTTATTATGGGCTACATATCAAACATGGGCTTCTATACCATAGCTACCCTCCCCCTAAACCATGTCACGTATTATTAAGAATCTGTCAAGGGTACTGCAGGACACAGACCAAGTTCAGGTTTAATGTATCATACGCTGCAGCCCCTTAACCCTCTGATTCTCCACCTTGGATTAATTTAATGATGCCAGAAGGAACCAGAGGCTAGATGTAATATATATATATATATATATATATATATATATATATATATATATATATATATATATATATATATATATATATATATATATATATAATTATATTGTACATTATATATATATTATACATATATATATATATATATATATTTATATCATATTTTGCTTTAATTGTTGCATTTTATTCATAAGTTTTGCCACAAAATATAAAAATTATTGTTTCTATGTTTAAATTTGTATGTTTTTAAATATTTTTTTTTACATGATTGTTTAATCTAACCACCCCGTCTGAAACATGAAGCCTGCTGCTGAAGAGGAAGGAACCTGGTCATGGATGAACACATCCCCTGCACGGAAAATATCTGCGTGGTGGGCAAAGGTGCAAATGCATTAGAGGATTCTGCAGAATACCCCCCATGCTTTTGCAAGGAGTAGAGGGGCATGACAATTTAAAGAGACCACACAGTTATCATATGCATTAAGTGCATATAATGGCTAGAGTGTCCCTTTAAGAACTGTGTTTTAACTATTTTCTGTTAATAGTTTCGCCCTGGACTGCGTAACGGCTTCCTTCAATTACAAAAGCACTGGTAGCTATATTATTTTATAAATATCTGGCCTACAGAATAATAAGCGATCCGCAGGGTAGATTTTTGGTGATAGATTGTGTGCTTGCAGGTTGTAGACTGGTATTATATAATGTTTAAGCTTGTAATACGAACAGAGATCAATTTGTTCAAAAAATATATGGTATCCTAATGCAATTTACAGTTCAGGAGATCATTTTAAGGGGTTATTGTAATGCCTGGGCAGACCCCCTCTTACATCATAGTAAGAAGGTGAACCCTTATAGTAAGAGAAAGAACAACCCAATTGCTGGGATACAGAAATCATTGAATCTAGTGGATACTTGGAGAATGATGCATGATGCTTTACGTGCTGACATAAGAGAGATTGTTATCTCGGACAATGCCCTGATCACTATCACACTGGCCTTTAATTCCCCTAATTATACATCTTTTAATTGCAGAATGCCATTCTTCCTTTGTCAGTCCCCAGCTTTTAGGGCTAGTTTAGTGGGTGCATGGGATGATTGTTCACAACATAACAATTAACATAGCAATAACCCACTCCTGTATTGCCAAAGCAGTACTCTGTGGCCACATTATATCCTATGTGGCTCAAAATAAGAAAGAAACACATACCAAATTGTGTTCCCTAAGCAAATCACGAACAATAGACCAAAAGAGAATGGCAAAAGCACCCACTGCCCGGAATAAGCAGGTATTTATGGCAGCCACGGACTCCTACTATGCAGTTCTATTTGAGGCTATGACACTTAGGATACAATTTCAGAATGCTAGATTGACAGCAGAATCAAATAAGCCAGACCACCTATTATCTAGGCTCATCAAACAATCGCACACATACAAACCAATCGCAGCCCTCAGCAACACAAACAAATTGTGAAACAGGTTGTCTCACTTATCTATGCCCTCTTCATACAGAACGCTGGCTTTCATCTCAACTAACAATTGGAATTCCTCACTCAGATGCCCATTCTCCCTGACTATATTCATTATCACATTAAAACCACTCCTTAGACATAGAGAAAACCCACCAGCTATAAAGGGCGTCACAATTCGTGGTCTTTCGCTGATGATATGGTCCTTTTCTTTAGAGACCCTGCATAGATTATACCCCACTACTGAATATCTTCAGTAGGTATCAGCGCTATGCATCAATTCAAAATCAGCAGTGCTATTGCTTAACCCTACAGACCAATTTAAATGCCAGCTATCGTCACCTTTTAAGTGGGCTACAGGCTCCATTATGTTGTTGAGTATAATCTTACCACATAATTTGGCTAGGTTCTAGGAACTAAATCTCCAACCAATATTAAATCAAATTTACACTGATTTTCAGAAGTGGACCAATTATCTCTTACCTTCCTTGGCCGCATCAATCTTATTAAGATGGTCTCGTTCCTGCAGATACTCTATACAATTCAGATGCTTCCACTATTACTACCTACTAGCACCATCCAGACGTTTAATTCAGCAATGTTAAAATTGATAGGGAAACATAAGAATAAAAAAATTAGCCTGAAAAAATTGATGCAACCAAAGTGAAGGGGGAGCACAGGACTACCTGACATCAGATGGTACAATCAAGCTAGCTTGCTTAGGATAGCCAGGGATTGGATATCACAGAATAAAAGATATATGGACTGGTAGAGGGATCAACACTTTATACCCTACTGCAATCTTACCTTCTTGCCACATGTGGAACCCACTGCCACAAGAATCCTCTGATACACTCTACTGTAAAAAAGTGTGGCAGTAAATGAGAACTTGTCTTTTTTGCAATAAACACCTATCTTTATACCTCCCCTTTACACAGAATCCTAGGCTTCAAGACATGTTTGCGGACCCTAGATTTCATATATGGGTTGAGAGGGGCATTCAATTAGTAGGCCAATTGATCAGCCCCTAAATCCCCTTCCACACCTTGCAGGATAATGATGATCTTTCTAACAATCATATCTGCCAATACTTACAAGCCAAAACTTATGCCCAGTCAATTTTGAGGGTTGTCAAACTCCCACTGACTGATAAGCCAATTGATATGACTTTGAACCCAATGTTGCAGATACATGTCTCAACTGTATAAACTCAAACAGCTCGCTATTGATCTCCAAGGTGGGATTATGGGCTGGTTGAAGGACACAGCTCATATTCCTATACACAATATTCTGGCCAATTTCACCAGATGACTCCTAAATGTGTCCTTCTCATACTTTCAGGACTTATTGTACAAATTGTTAAATAGAACCTACATAACTCCAATAGTGGCAGGACGTATGGGGCTGACTGACAGGGATGTGGTGGGTACTGCAGATCTTTTACACTGATTTTGGATATGCCCTCAAGCACATCAACAATTCTGGTGTCTCATAACTAGATCTTGTGCACCTCTGATGAAAGATGAAATGGATCTCACATTCCCAGACTTCATTCTGGGGAGCTATAGCAATCTTACCAACCCACCCAAACATTTAGTGAGATTACTACAGTAATTCAGTTCTTTCAGTATTCTGACATAGTGGCTGGGGCCTGAATCTCTTATGGAAAAATAAAATTCAGCAGTTCATACACACTGAATGGTTGCCCTCCTTGAGAAATAAAGAGCAAGATGGGGAAAACAATGATATATGGGAACTCTTTATTAATTCTTTAGACACTGATATCAAACAAAACATACATAACCGTTTCAAATACACTAAGTGGATTGGTCTGAGTGCTGTATGTGACTCAAATACCTAGATAACCTGAATGGACATGTGAGCTGTGGACTATATATCATTTGGTTTAGAGGTTGGAGATGGGATGGCGGATGCTTGGCACCTAGATCTCTCCTGGCAGCTGCTGAAGTAGTACCACCGGACCTAGGTAAAATGAGACAAGATACGTTTTGAATTTTTTTTATGTTGTATTGCACTTAAAACATATGACTTATGACCTATAAGGTTATGTTTATTTGAGAGACCGAGAAAAAGACCTTAATGTATGTACTTTGCACCTGTATATGTTGATACATGTATGGTTAACTGTGAATTAATATGGAAACAAACATCCATGCCTGCTCAAAGTTTTGTGTATGGTAGACTCATGAAGAGGGATGTTAACCAGTTCCAATGATTCCTTCAAGCCTTTAGCTGTTACCCTACGGCAGGGGTAGGCAATCTTCGGCTCTCCAGATGTTGTGGACTACATTTCCCTTGATGCTTTGTCAGCATTATGACTGTAAGAGCATTATGGGAGATGTAGTCCACAACATCAGGAGAGCCGAAGATTGCCTACCCCTGCCCTAGGGTTCCTTTTTTTTTACATCATTGAGCATTCTGCATTGTGCTCTTGGAGTCATCTTAGCTTTGCACCCACTTCTAGGGAAAGTAGCCACAGTACTAAATCATCACAATTTGTCTAACTGTGGACTGATAGATATGTAAGCTCTTTGAGATTACTTTGTAACACTTACCAGCTTTATGCAAATTAACAATTCTTAATTGTAGGTCTTCTGATATTTATTTTTTGTGAGGCATGGTTCAATGTTTGAGTGCTTTTTTATGTGAAAGTAGTTATAAAACATACCCAATCCCTTTTTATTGATTGGACTCCAGGCTTGCTACCTCCTGACTCCAATAAGCTTTTGTTGAAGTGATTAGCACACCGTTAATGTTTGAATATGGACAAGAACAATACAATAATTTGTGTGTTATTAGGTTAAGACTAAATTTTTCATAAATTCTGGTAATTACAACTGGTTCACTTACTTTTTGTCAAGTATATAATTACCTGTCCTGATCCTATAAACAAAACCAAATGCCTAAGATTGTCACCTCTGCCTGGAATTTAGAGGCACATATTACAAGATGCCCAACATTTTTGATACTTTTTGTGTTAGTAAACAGAGAAGATATATTTTTTTCTATTTTCATTTTTTATTTTACATGTCCTCTAAGGAACTTACAATACCGTTGAGTTCATTGTAGACCTCAGATATCTCTCTTGTAAGTAGAAGGTATGCCTTATTATGATGTAATATGAACAAAACTATGGTCCCTTTAAAAACTAATTTTTATTCTATTATTTATTTACTTTGTTTGCCCCTCTTTTCACACTGATCTTCCTGACTGCTGATTACACACTGAGACCCCACGTGGTCTCTCTCACACATAGACATCCTGCCAGTGCAGAACATGCAGGAAGGAATTGCTTGAACGTCCTGTTGGCAATCTGTCAGCACAGTGCAAGAAATTCTGGCTTCTGCTAACCAAGGGGTGACCAGTCATCCGACTGCTTGATCTCCCATCCATCGTAAATATTGTTAGAAGTCATTGCAACCACATTTTCATAAAAGTATGTATTACAGTTGAGTTAATATATGGCTTAAAATCAACAGAAATATCACATAACTAAAATCTGTTTTATCATGAGTGTATTTCTCTGATTTAAAACAAAAAATAATAATAAGTGGGTGGTTACTGCAGAACTTTTGTGACGAAATCTTCCAGAATGCATCCTTGGAAAAGTAGGTGCTTGACCAAGATGGCACACAATCATTTAATAATAAGTTTTGCATCACACGTATAAATAGCTGTTTTTGCGATAAAAAACATTTGACAGATAAAGCTTTTATTAATCCACCAAATACAAACTGAGGCATTCCCTTGGGCCTGTTGGTTCTCTGGTATCAAAGATTTACTCACATCATGTATCAATCCCAACTGCAGGAAAGCTAGCGAAATGTAAATAAAAGTTCATTTACAGGTTATGAATGCATAAATTGTTTAAAAAATCCTGGCCCCAGGGTGGCCTACAGGGAGTAGGATCGGACAGCCTTGACTACGCATTTCAAAAATCTGACCTGAACATAGACTTGGCACATCGTCAGCTGGGAAATAATCCAGAGCTACCGTCATCTGTCTCCCCAGCATTGTATATCGCTACACTGGTAAGCCTTTGTATGTATGGTTTGTGTAAAAAGTGGGCATTAACGGTACCAAACAGCATTTTAAGGGCAGTGTTGTTAGATTTTATATTATTTACTATATAATGTGGCAGAGATGCACAGTCTCTCTTCTGCAGACAGCTAGAGTTTGACATTCAGAATGATAGAGCTGATAGAGTTCCTGTTATAATCATAGAGTTCCCTGGAGGGCTGTAACCATGGAGATGTCTAGGCCTATCAAAGGAGTGCGCTACTTTATCCTGGGCTGCAGGAAGCCACCAGGTGGTGATAACATAGAGATAAACACTACTAGCAAACTTGGAAGTGCGCATGCCCACAAACTCTCTTTAGTATTGTACCTATAACATAAACTGCAGTTGACAAAAATTCCAATACAAATTAAAATATTTTAGGCATGACCAACACTGAGGTAGGACTATCAAGGGTGATTGTACTGTATTATATAACAACATTATATACAGTTCACAAACATTATAAACAATTATGTTTATAAATACACAAATCGGCTTTAAACGAATGATGATCGTAAAGAAAAAGCTACAAGGATAATAGAGAAATGGATAATTGCTGGCATCAGTCTCACATGTCAAGTTCTTCATATAACATAATCATGGCATTGGGTTTCTGTTCCACACTCTGAACTATATAACATGGAACATGGGAACGTCTGCAAACATAACCTCACTAGCTGAAAGCTCAATCAGGCCCTTCACCACCACCTGCCGCATGGTGTCAGTTGCAATCGCCATGGAAACATCATGCATGGAAGGTCATTGGAACCTTTTAGGCCAGTTATGAGATACCTCCTGTTTAATATAAATATATAATATATATAATGTAAAGCTTCATCTGGAATTAGGCTAAAGACTAATAATATGAGAAAACTAATATAGTAAAAGACTGCTATCATATATAACTGAAAAGGGTAAGCCTGTTTCAACACAACCATTATTGTAAAGCTAAGCATCTAAAAACACACTTGCTACACAGATTTACTACGGATAGATCCTGTCAAAGAAACTTATTTTTTTACTGTGTAAGGCATTTGAGTGTGTCCCCCACAGAAAACTAATAGATAACCAAGTTTGGATGTAAAAAAAAGTTGAATGGATAATGCAATGGAGGGTCTTGTCACTAGTGGGGTTTAGAATTGGGACCTGCACTTTTTAATATTTTTATTAGTGATATTACAGAAGGTCTTCATGGTAAGGTATGTCTTTTTGCAGATGATATAAAGGTCTGCAACAGGATAGACCTTCCGGGTGGAACATGGCAAATTACTTAAGTAAATTAGAAGAATGGCAGAGAGCATGGCAGTTTAATGTTGATGAATGTAAAATAATACATTTGGGATGTAATTATTTCAAGACAGAACATAGCAATGGGGACACTGTTATGTCAGTGACAACAAAAGAGAAGGATTTAGGAGTAGTTATTTCTGATAAATTAAAGGTAAGCAGACAATGCTTACATCAGAATTCTACACATTTTGGTTGATCATTTGTATACAAAAACGAGAAAATAGTTGATTACCCACAAGGCATCATATGACCTTTAAAAATATTGGGCTAGTGGGTAGCCTCACTAGCAAATGCCCCCCAGAACTGGTGTTCCTGATCAATCAAGCCAGAAACCTGTGGTATCTTGTGCTTCCCTCGTCGTGTAAACACAGTGACATGTGATCGAATGTGGTAAGGCCACAGAGGAAACTGAATCTCCAATCTTCTGGGCTGCACTCCATAAGTGGGAATATGCAGACTTTCCCTCTTTGGCTGAAACTGAAGGGGTAGCCAGATCTTCTAGGTCCCCAGACCGAAGGAGGCGACCACTAGCAGTGATGGCTAAAAGGCACAGCCCACCCCTTCCACCAAAAACCAATGATGCACTGATCTATAAGCATGCATAGCTATGCATCACTTCCTTGCATAACATTATGGGCTATAGTTTTGTAACATATTCTGCACTGAGCTATGATACGAAGGTATGCACCCCTCAATCAATTCACGATTGAACTCTGAAGCTACATGTCTGTACCATCGGCACACTAGCCTTCTTAACAGGGAAGGCAGAAGAGATAAAAAAAGAAACAAATAAATAAATACAATGACGCTACTATTCAATGAGGACTGATGTCATAAGTATATCATGCAGTATCTAAGGTGAAGTAAGTTTATCAAGAGAGGAAAATCCTCAGGGAAAAGTAAAACTCTTATTTCCTTAAAAAGAAATGCACTTCACCCCAGCGAATATTACAAGAGGAAAAGTTGTATATTAGGCTGTTGGTCCTAACAGCATCAGGTCTTCCATTTTCATAATCTCCTCTAGACTCCTAATCCAGCATGGCCCAGCGAAGCCAGGCCATCAAATGTTCATGGACCAAAGCATATCTGCAATCAGTCATGTTTACAACTCTGCTAACATAATTATTCAATGTCCTTTCAATGCCACTGGTAGTTAAAATCAAGACTGTCAACGGCTAAATATCTAAAAAAAAAAGCTGGCAAATAGATTTGTGGAGTATTCTCTCTCTTGAAAAACAATTCTCATAGTGTCAGGGTTCCTGCAAAGATCTGAATATGATCAGCTCCAGGATTCTTCGACATAGAGTCTTAAAAACAAAACCTTGCAGTCATGTGATTAAATGTCCTTAAACAGCCTTTTTTTAGTTTGTTTTTGCTTTATCGTACCATTTGTATTTTAGGTCCATATTGATTCCCACATTCTAACCACAAAATAAAGTGTAAGCTCCTGAATTTAATTAAAATTACTTTTACCCAACACCTACACAATTCTTTAAGTCATGGTTCCCAAGTGGTTTTCTCCAAAAAATAGGCGGTTCCTCTCCTGAGAGCTGAAGAATTCGGGAGTCCAGAAGTAGCCTTTGAATTGACCCGCTTCATTGTCAATGTGTCCCCTGCTCCCACCTATAGAATAGATTCAATTATATAATAAAGGGTAACTACCCTCATTTTAAAAAAGGAAATTGCACAATATTTAAAACAATCTCTGTACATGTGGCCAGTGGAAGTACAGCCAGGTCCACCATATAACATAGAGTGGACTGGCCCAGGTGCAGGGGGTGGATTGCCTCCTTTGCTACTGCAACATGGCTATTAACTGTGTGCAAGCAGAAGCAAGACAAGGCAAGGATGAGGGAGCTGTTTTTGAGTGAGTGTGTATGTGCAAGTGAGGGTGTGTTTGAGCTATATGCATATTACACGGGGGCCACTTGGCTGTACTTGCCTACTGGGTCAGAAGGTTCCAGTCCCCCCTATATATCACTGATGTGCTAATATACCACAGAGATTTCTTTAGTTTGAAAAGTCTATAAGGTCCTGGGAAAATATACTGATTTTCTTTTTTGTGTGTATGATTTCTTGCGGTGTGTTTTGTGAAATTCCCATAACAATTTAATTTAATGTTTATATATATTTTAGGCACATTGGAACTTCGAGCCACAGGTGTAACATGTCTCTAAATATATCTTACCTTTAATTGGATACCCATAATTCTGCACAATAAAGAAGTTTCTATGGGAACCTACAACATCCAGCAGATTTCAGCTGGTCTGTAGTTTTTATAATTGGTAGACCATTTGCTTGCAGATGACTTATAGGGGTTGGAAATAGCCTCATGGGATATAAGTAAAATGCATGGTGTGGATGGAATAATAAAGTAATGACAGCTCGACTATGAAGAATGTATCTGCGAATAATGAAAATTTGCGATAGAGCCATCAAATTTGTTTAATTGACACTTCAACTGCCAGCGACGCATCACAATTAATTAGTCACGTTAGAGGATGAGAAAAGATTATCATGAGGGTTATATTTGTAAATGCAAGTTTGATAAACTAATGTTAAGATAAGATATGTATGAGAAGCCGTAAAATCTGATTCCAGAGTGTCTTTCCAGAAGAATTTTTGAAAGCGAGAGACAGCAAGCTTTATTCACTAAACTGTGGGTATTAAAACAATTTATTTCGCCTCATTAGCTATGCATTATGCTAGCATTTTTCTCTTGCAAGACTTTTTTAGTTCACCGTTACTCACTTGCAGGGCACTATTTGTTAAATCAATCCCTGTATATATGACAAAGACATTATATGATGCATTGAACAAAGCATGACTAAAATGCTTCAAAAATAATTCATATACCGCTTAAATGATAAAATATCTTTCCAGGTTATTTAGACATAAATAAAAATGAGATAAACTGTAGGTTCTACATGTATGGTCTATTGAGACCATTTTGAACTAGTTATATATATGATAGAAATGTATAATTTATAGAAATGTATTAAAATAATCCACTATATGTCAGTAGCCTGTGTCTGATAGAAAAGGAACACATCCCATGATAAAATGTAAAATGCATGTATCTTGCAGCATATTGGTTATGGTATGGGTGAGGGGCAGATTATTCTCCCTAAAAAAAGTATTTTCCTGTATTTTACTTTTATTGCAAATATAAAATTGAGTAGAACCAAAGGTATGATGGGGTCAATGATAGAAGTTAGAATAAAACTGCATTTTTTATGCGAGAGGAATGCATTATTTTTTCCCATTTTTTCTCTTGACACATTAAACACAGTAATACAGTAATGCAAGTTAGCATTGGCAAAAAAAAATGGTTTTATCGCATCTGGTCTCAATTAACATCCTTTATGTGCAGGCTGAGATTGTTATCAGTCATGTGACACTTTGGGTGACATTCCCTGGGCAATCAACATCACTAAGGTGATGCTATATGGCAGTGCTAAAGAAGTCCATTCCAATGTGATCTTTCACCAGCTAGAGTGTCCAGCTGGGTGATTGTAACCGAGCCATTCTATTATCTACCACAGGCAATAAGATAAGGAGTCAGGCTGTTTGTCTAGTAGATTGGGCTAAGAGAACAGAGCTAGAACACATAAAAATGACTAAAATACAGCTGCCTGAAACATTTTAGTAGGCCAAGCTTGACGTGTTCTAAAAAAGAAAACAACACAATGAAAAAAAATGGTGTTCCCTTATAAGATGCTATAAAGGTACATTCACCACTTCATATGATTACTTCACTTAGTAAAACACAAGTTGATTAGACTTGTGCACATGGACCAAACCATGATTCAGACACATTTTTTGTTTTGTTTTTGGTCCATTCATTTTCAAACAATTTTCTTTCCCTGCCCTTTCCGTTCAGATACAATTCTGAGGGCTTTTTCCATCTGGAAGCAAAGTTTGTTGTCACTCACCCCCATTAACTCCCTCACACTCTCACTTACTTTCACACTTCTCTCCTATGCTCTCTCTCAATGTCTCCCTACCCTCTCTGATAATCGTTTCTGTGTCCCGTCTCCTTTTCCACAGCTCTGCTTTTTGTCTTGCCTCTTCTTAGTCGTCTCTTACCTAGGCCTCCCGGAGAGTTTCTGCAACAGAACGGAGCCTCCACACACAATCGCCCCCAGATTGGATGAATGGGCGCATCATGGCTCTGCCTTTTGTGGAAGTATTCCAAGAGGCCAAAATAATGCAGACAGGATCCAGAGAAAGAGAAACATTTGGAAAAAAATTGCAAATTTCTGATAAATACCCCATCACGTTAAATAAAGAAGTGGTGGGATAAATTAAGTTACATGACAACATTGTGGTGACAATAAAATCTGCTGGGAAAATGAGTGATTAAAAGAGAATGGACTAACATTGTGAAAAAGGGTACATTTTTTTGTTACAAGATGGAGAAGAACAAAGGTGTTTGGGGGACGGATGAGTAGAAAATTGCATTTATTGAAAAGGACAGATGATACGCAGAAAGGAAAGACGCTAAATACATGAAACAAGGACATTTTATGAGATCAAGATCAGTTATGGAGGCAGAAGGAGGAGAGGAGTTTGATTAAATTAAACCTGTCAGATATTTACCAAATCAGTATGTTAACGAGAAGCTAAACTCATCTGTCTGAATTGGTCTCGGCCCACAAGAAATATTAGCAATGAAATCAATGCAGTATCAGACACCGTACATGTCAATCAATATATCCAGTACTACTTTTAATATAATGATTATCGTTAGAAGGTGAGTTCAGGAAGGAAAAAGCTGACTCTTGTAAGAGACCAAAACTTATGTGGAAAGAATTTTTAATTGGTTTACAAACACTCAAATATACCATGTTGATGACTGACACTTTTGGACTATTATTTGGTCAACTTACTCTATATCTGGCTTTAAAATCACTGTATCCATAAAGATGCACATTTGGTACAGGTATTACATTGTTTACTAATAAGGTTACTTCCAGTTACAACTATATTCTTATAACGAAATCAAGATTTGTTCAAAATACTGTTCTATGGTCTTCCATGTATTTTCCACTTTTATGTGTAAGATATTGATCTATATTGGTAATGTAAGGAATCACTGAGTGTGAAAATGCTGACAGCAAGATGACTTTTTGATAACAACCCTATACTCATATATCAGAAGAACACCGCACAGCTTATTTCCATGTGAATGTAAACCCAGAAAACTTAAAGACAATGACCCTGCTCTTGCAAGTTTAAAATGTAGAATGAGGTTTAGGGTGACAGAAACAGGGGGTTCATTTGGGTAAGGATGATTGCCGCAAGCGGAGAGGTCAGTGGCCTGGAGATCTCAAGGTGAGGAGAACTAATGGTTTCTTTTAAAAATGCTGGTCGTTAGTAACAGGATAGCTCATACAGAAGGAGTTTTTAGCGAGTGTTTAAGCTTAAAATAAGTAGGGGAAAGTCTGACAGAATGTGGTAGGGAATTCCAGATACTCTATACAGCATGGGCGACATCCTGGAAAACACGCCTGGGAAGAAGTGATAACAGTTAAAGTCAGACTGAAGTCATGGGCAAAACAAAGAGGGAGAGTATTTGGTGATAAAAGATACAGAGGGGCAGTGTTGCTGAGGTTTCTGTAGGGGTCTGGCAGTTGTTGAATGACTGGATGTGAGTCAAATGTTACACCTAGGCAGTGATGGAGATATTGGATAAAGGGGAGATGGGGGAATCCCAGAAGCTCAGTCTTGGAGATGTTAGAAGTCAAGAGAGAAAATGTAGATTAGCATGGTCCACCGCCAGTAGAAATAAATAATCATTTGCACCATTTAATCTCAAGACATCACAAAATGGGGGAACCCTACCCTTTTTATCAAATGCATTGGTGACTCACACTGAGGACATTGCCTTTAAAGAAAAAAAAGTTTGTTTTTGTATGTTTATAAAGAGCTGCAAAACTATATAGTATATTAACAGATATGTTCATTCTCACATAAGGTTTGTACATGCCCTGAAGAGCTTAGGGAGTAAAGTGTTAAAAACACTGGGTATAGGCAGTAATAGATGGGAAATGAGTAGAATTGTATATATTTAAGACTAATCAATACATTTTTAAAGAGGACAGGGTAACTTTGTAACAAAACAAATGGGACAAATGGAATATTCTGATTTTAATTCAAATAGGGAAATTTGTGGTAAGTAAAAACATCTCAATTTGTACTACCAACACTTGTTCAGGACCAGACTGGCGATCATGGTGGCCATGGCATTTTAATGCGACCCTGGCTACGTTTCTATGCCACGCAGTGTGTGGCCGAGAGGCAGATCCAATCAGTATGGGGCGCTGATGACCATCATAAAACATTTACATCACCAGATAAATTTGTTACAAGACCTATATATGCATTCTTTGAAAACCAAGAGGGATATTAAATGTATATAACAAGGAGCAAAAAGTATTGATTGGCAAACACATTTCTGGCCAACTATTGCAATAATCATTTCGAAGCAATATATTAGCTCGAGATTATTATTTTGTGTTAACGATCAGCACCCCTGGGTTTAAATTAAGAACCAGTTCCACTGATTTTATTATACAAAATTAACAAGAAACATAACGAGGAATGGCGTGGTTAATGTGTTTTCAATCTCAATAAGATTATATTAATGTTTCCTTGATAATAGACTAATGTGACAAGAGTTTACAGTAACTGGTCCCAGGATAAGATTGGCATTGCTGGTTGCTATGGCGACAGCAGATACAGTTGTGTAGATGTAAATCCTTTACATATATATTAATTTCTTATGCTATGTAATGGTTCCCTGTAGTAAAACTGTATGGTTATTTGTGTAAGTACTGATCACCTCTAAGTTTAGCTTTTCGCAATGAGTGTAGCAATTACTAACCAAATTACTTATAAAGTTTGCGAAATGCAATACATTTTGAATTTGTGGACAACAAGGGAGCAGTTGTTATATAAAGTTACACTTTCTTCAACGCTTAATATATTTTAAGTATTTTTGATTCCCACATAAATTCCCATTGCTGCCGCTATGAATAGCACTACCTCTGACTTTTAATTTTTCTTCTTTTTTGTAAGACTTGGCAAAATAACATGGAAATATCTGAAACTTCTGTTCCTTGAAAACACTTGGCGACCAGTCACAACACTTTTTTTTTCAGCTCAAGATCATTATTGTTTGTCTGTATCAAACTTAAAACAATTTTATCCGACTCTGTAGACATCTCACACCAGTTTGACAGCAATAGACACGGATTTCTTTTCTAAAGCTTCTGTAACAAAATGTTTTCAGCTATCCTTACTATTATGTCGGATATGTATTTGGACAATTATTTTATAAAATACCGACAGCACTGAAGAACACAATATAAACAGGCCGAAAGGCAGCAATAATCTAACTGCTGTTGACCACAACGCCCATCATGCTCATTGAGTTTTTCTCCTCAATATCTTATCATATAGCCTTAACACATCCTTCTTTCAAAGCTATGTCATTATTAATGTTACATTTCCGAGACTGGGAGCGTTTGCATTAATTTTCTTCAAATGTCCTGGTAGTAAGAAGCCAAAAAACGAATTGGCAGACAACACCCTGTGTTACAGAAATCTAATAAAAGTCACAGTTTCAAACTGGGTGTAAACAATGCCTAAAGTTTATGTTACGCTACATGATTAGCTGTTCAAATTATCTACCACCTTACAGTACATCTAAACCTCTGATCCTCCAGTCTTAGACTATGACATCTTGTTTTAACATTTCTTCTGAAAAATCGCAAGTAAGACAAAGGAGGCCCAAAACTATTATATATGTGCAGCCGAGGCTCAATAATTGCTCCTCTATCTCTGTTTGCCAGTGCTGCCCTTCTGGGATACAACGTTGAATATGGATGTGCACCCCACAGTAACAAGCAGTCAAGCTGCTGGGTCTACTACCTACGTAACGTATCTGAGAGCTGGTGGCCTATCACTAAAGCCTTCAGATCTCGTCGAAATATTTATCTGGAACGCCTTACAGCACTTCAATGTGTGACAGAGGCATATGTGTTTACGATTTCCATGACGACTGCTTGGCATTAAAAAGAGATTGGTATCAAAATCTCTGAAAGCATCAGCCTACTCGCAGCTCAATCTAAAAGAGAGCAGGCGGTAAGACAGGAATACCTTTGGAGTGTGTTTGCCATTAAATGCAAATGATTATTTGTATCCAAACAAGACAAATATGTTGCATTAGCCAAATTGGTTTTATGATACATATGTATTTATATAAATGTTAGCCATAGATATATGTTAGCCGTTAAATGCTACTGTTACTGGCAGGAGATTTTCAGGGGGTGTATTAGACTGATATACCGAGGTGGATACCTGTTCATGGATACATTGTATGCTAACAATTTATGCTAAAATTAGGTTAGATGCACATATTTTCTTTCCAAGATCCTTATCTATTTGTAATTTCTGTATAAAATCAGAAGCACAAGTACACGGCATATAAGAATAATTAGGATCAGATTTTTGTGTGTGTAGGGATATAAAAATAACTATAATAGTAACTGAAAGATCACTATAAAAATATTGAGGTAATATATAAATAGATTTTCTGGTGCAAAGTTTCTAAAGTGGTCTAATCGCCATAGTAACCAATAGACTGCCCCTGTTCATTGCTATGGTGATGAGACCATTTTTTAATTTAGCACCAGAATTGCTCTTTATAAATAGGTTCCATATGACTGCAGTGGACCGATATATGGATGCGCATGTGAAGATACCTAGAATGGCTGCCAGGTGACTAACAAATAGCATCACTGCTTACAGCGCAAGCAGGCGGGGACAGTAAAGCAACTGTGTTTATGCTAATGACCAGTCTATGATTCTATATAAAAAACAGAATTTGACAGTTTTTCGTAAAGACATAGACCTTGGTTATAGTCCTTTGTCTCGTCTTAGGTTCAGGATAGCGTTAAGCCTCTTTCTCTCTCTCTCTCTCTCTCTCTCTCTCTCTTTTAGACACCTATTAGACTGTTCTGTTAATTAAATATATTTGCATTTGACATGTTCCACTTTGTTTAATTTCAAATGAACAGTCTGCAGTGCGGCTCAGATATCCTGTGTCATACTTCACATTTGAAGAAGGTATACAAAGTGCAGATGAGGCTTAGGAGAACCCTTTGTCCCATACGTGAGCTTCAGTAATGCCATATCAGTATACTGATCAAATTACTTTCTCTTTGTCTGCTCCACTCATGCAAGCTGTGCCTGAGAGCCATCTTTCCCTTATGGTACGGCTACTTGAGATGAGCATAGAATGACCCGCAGCTTTCTAGAAACGGAGTCAGCTGAGCAATTACTTGTCTGTCAGAAGAAGGAATCTCATAACACAGCTCGCTGATAACTGCATTAGCTAATGGACCCCTGTCAGTAACTGTTTCGTGACCGATTAAAAAAACCTCATGAAGCTGACAGTTATACTTTTACCCTTTCAGTGTCAACCTTCTACCTAGACTCATATGCAGTCAGATGTGTACCTAGAGTATTTGGCACCCAGGACAGATCCTATATGTGGCACCCCTCCATTTCTAAAAACACCCACAAAAAATCTCCTTCCTTTCTGTACCCTCAGGACTTGCTTACTTGTTCACTGGTAATCTAATGGGGACACACAATGATGTCCTTCTGAGTCCAGATAACTAGCAGTGCACTTCAATGACACTGAGTGCTGGAACATGATGTCACCATAACTAGAATCAGCACAGACTTGCTACTGCTCCGCAGTGGCAAGACTGAAGGTCGCAGTCTTGAGGCTGTAGGCAGGGGTGTAACTATAAACCACAGGGGCCCCAGTGCAAAAAAGCAGGGCCCCAGACTTCACCATGCAACATGTCCCACAGTGCACGCTTTCCCCCAAACAGCTTGTGAGTGCCACATCTACCTCAAATAGGTTATGGGTGTCATCTTAGCCCCAAACAGCTTGTCTGTGCCATCTTTGTCCCCAGACAGTCTGCCTGTGCCCCTGCCCATACCACTTGGAGGAGTGGTGTGTCTTTCTTCCTCTGTGCTGTGTGCAGACTGATCCGTCAGACACAGCATACAGGGGGAGATGGGTAGGGCAGGCACATTTTGACCCAGGGGCAGGCAAAGCCAAGTAGCCCCTTTGCCCCCCTGCAGCCCCCCTCGGCAACATACACACTGGCACACATTTCACACACTCTCACACATATATTACACGCTCATTTTGCAAACAATGGTAAATTAACACACACTCATTACATGCTCATGCTCCATAGCTCAGTGGTGTCTCCATAGCAATGCTTATATCCTATATGGAGGTAGGAGCCAGGCCACACAACCCTATGGCAACCTGAGTGTGGCAGCATAGGGGAATGCTGTCCTGCATACTGTGGGTGTATTTCCAGAGCAAGATTGCACCCTCCATCTTGGATGTTCACAAGATCACCATTGGGACCCACGTCTCCCCGCTGTTGATGGAGGTAGGGCAGCTGGGGACATGACATACACGCGCTAACATACACACTAATGCTTACACACACTTACAAATACATATTCCTGCTAACACAAACACTCATAGCACACACTTACACACATACAGTCATGCTCATACTCCCTTTAACACATACATACACACTCATGCTAACACATGCACATTTATTGTTTCATGTATGTATGCATACATACTCCCTCTGTCTCTAACTCCCTTATCAACTATCATTGTCAGGGGTGAGGTCCATACGGCTTACTGTAAGGACCCATAGCACCCAATGATGGTATTCAGGAGTTATTGCGCAGCCTCGGAGTCAGACAGGGCCTGGTGAAGGACAACCATCCTCTCCCAGGTGTTGAGCACCTGGGGTTATGCGGCCACAACCAGCCCCTGACATAGCAACGTATGTTGTCCAGAACAAGACAAAACCTGGTGATATCCTGCAGGCACCCTTGAGCAAGCGTGAGATAGCTCTTTAGAGAAATATGCAGGACGCTGCAGGCTGGAAATAGGGACGCTCTTGCAGAGTAATAGCAGACGGTCAAAGGGTATAGAGAAACAACAAGCAAGGGGGACAGAGCGAGCAAGGGGGACAGAGCAAGAAACAAAGTGAGAGAGAAATACAGGGGAAACTGAATAAAGCATAACCAGCAAAGCCAACATAACTAAGAATACACAGAACACGGATTCTAAACTAAATCAGACAAGACATACTTGGTACAGGACGAAGGACAGGGTTCCTGTGACAAGGAACACAGGGGATGGAGTGAGGAGCCAAGATCCTCCAACGCTTCTCCTTTAAGCAAGGATAAGTTTCTTAAACTGGGACATGGGGTGTACATAAAATACTGACACATAAATACAGGACTAGCCTAGGACTATATGATAACAATTGGAGATTTAGTCACATCATATGGCCATAGTATGCTTAGCCCACCACTACGCCAAAGTACTCCAATATTTCGTGGGCCTAGCACTAAACCCTTCCTACTGAATTCCTAATAGGCTGAAACGAAACATTAAATGTAAACATAGAACATATATAAACACATACATATCGACTGCAGACTGAGACAACCAACATAACAAACAGGTGAGGCACAGAATCAGAAGTTAATGGCAGAGCATAAGGCAATCCAGGAATGGATTATAACAAACAAGCATAAGGCATAACACTGAAGAAATTACAGCAATGCGGGAACTGTGGCGAGACAGGGGAACCCTCATACCCGCAACTGTGCATGACTCCAGCGCATTCCCACTTCTGTGAGTCAGACCAGCCCTTTTATGAGAGTATTTGAGCAGCCAGCCCGCCCCTTGCTAGCCGGGCCACTAGCTGTGATTATTACCTGCACCTAGCAGCTTTTAAAGGCCCCTGGAGTGGCGGCCTGGTCAAATTGCGCCCCTAGTTGGAGGTATGTGCCTTTAAACCTTCATGATGTTCCATGCCATCATGAAAAAGTGGTCCATCATGACAGTAGTATAAAAAAACTTAAATATTGTATGCACGTTCACATGTTTTTACACATACTGACACTTATACATATACACAGTCACATACACACAGTCATATGCACACACATGCATAGTCACACGCACAGTCACACCTTTTGTGTATGTAGGCTCAGGAAAGGCTTATTCTTGATGAACAAGCAACTGGTGACAGCTCTCCTTTGCTGCTCCCTCATGGTCCTCACTCACTGCTTGCATCTTAGCATTGGGAAATTATGTCATGTCCTGGACGTCAGACTCCACGTACTGAGACTGAGCTTTGCCAGCGGCTAGATTCATTTCTACTAGACAATGGGTTTCTGCATTTACTGTGCGCCAAATAGTTCGATTAATAGAGGGAGCCAGCAACCCATGAGAAATGTATTTTAGTCTTCAGAGTTATATTGAATCGAATTCCAGTCTGCAGCAACGATTGGATTTGAAATATCTAATCTTCGAAGGGGCCTAATAGTAAAATTATGAAATTTGGCCAACCTTTATGGGAAAAAAATGTGTATTAATGAGAAAAAATGTGTATGTGCAATTAACTATGTCATCCTATGCACAGCCATTAAACTTATACTTGGGAACCCTCCGCTCTTGACTTGAGTCTCCACGTGAAGCTCTGCTTCCCAAGGTCTCCGGGTCTGTTTTTTCGTTCTCCAGGCACGCCCAACAATATCCTGCCCACTGCCTGCCCCTGTTTTCCTGCTACCTGTAAAGGCTTTTTGGGGGTAGCTCCACTGTCCATATTGCTATCCCCAAAATCACTCCAACAAAAGAGGAAGCGCTCTGGGGAGCCTAGCCAGGGAAGTTCCCACGTATGCCTATAGTGCATATTAGTTATATTATATTAGTAAATATTTATTAATATAAAGAGGAAGTTCAAAATAACTCCACCATTATCTCAATGAGAAGGAGAAACATGGTAATACAATGTCAAATTCGATTTTGTAATTTGTGAACACTTTGGATAGCTAATCATGGAATAACCATTCCTGTGCCAGATGAATTTTCCAGGGTTAGTGCACTGATAGACTTTGCAAACCACATCCTCAAGGTTAGAGACTGAAGTGTTTATTTCCACTGCTTCTGTAGAGAATCTCTTTCTGGCAAAGGCCGTCCCTGACCTGGATTATACTTCCTTTCTCCTGTTTCCTGCAGTTTGATCTCATCATGTTTTATCAGCTCGTGCTTTGCTACATCATGAAAAGCATTACAGAGGTTCCTGGCACTGTCTGATAACTTTTTTAAAGCACAGTGCCCAATAGCCACAAACAGGCAATAAAAAGATAGCGGATGCATTTCCCATGTGGAGAAAAAGTGTCACATTGCAACAGTCCGGCACTGCAGAAATGTACAAAGCAACGCCAGACGTAGAGACAACCTACAAGATTGAAAATCTAGATAAGTAAATAGGGAGTGTGTACCGAACGATAGAGAGATGGATAGCTAAATATAGATAGAAAGATAAATAAATAGATAGATGCTGGGGAGGGTATGAAAAGGGAAGGGATGCTGGGTATAGAGATGGAGAGGGACAATGTTGGTGCAACACAGGGTGAAAATGATAAACACACATACATACATGTACCCACACACACACACATACACACACCCGCACACACACACATACATACGCATAGTTAGACATTTCATTAAAATGAAATGGATCATGATCTGAACTCGATTAGAAATACAGTGTGGATATTATTAATGTTGTAAATGACGATTGAAGCTGGAAGCGGCTGATTTTGAATGTAATATCTTCCTAGGTATACAGAGGTACTTTATCAGAAACCACCATTCTTGTCTTCCAATGGCATGCTGTGTTCACTAATTAAAGTTTAATTTTAAAAGGCTAAGTGACTCCAAACTTTCAAATGATAGTGTACACACACAGACACACACACACATATACATAAACACATAAATTCACACACACAGTTGTAACGGGTTCACCAAGAGAGCTGTAGTAACTCCCAGAGATCACCCACATGTATCCTCCTCTTGTCCCCGGAATCACTTCCAGCACCAGTCAGCATGCGCACCTTGGAACCCTGCTATGTGTACCCAATAAGTAGACACAACTACCTTGAATTGAGTACAGCAGGAATGAACAGTTTATTGTTGTAAAACATAGACTGATATATCCACAGAACTTCATTAACATAAATCAACATTGATAAACAGGTACATGTAGACAACCCAACCTTTAATCCCCTTTAGCTACTGAGTCTCCCCCTGGTAGCCATCCTGTTAATGGGATTACTTTACACAATGGAGTTCCTGTCTGTTTGGCAGCCAGGCTGGAGCCATCTCTGAGTACCTTGGGCTCCTGTATGACAGGTCATTCTGTCACAACAGTCTAACACCTTACTTACACATACATACAGTATGTACACACACATACTGGCATTCAAAGAGTTAATACAAACAGGTATGGGTCATACATTGGCACTGTTTTTTTTTACAAAGTTATGAGTGCTATAGTCACTGGTGGTTATATAGCTATGGGGGGGGTGCTGGGTATTTGTTGTTGATGAGATATGGGGGCTAATTGTACTGGTAGGTGATGATTAAAGACTGATTATAGCTGGAGTCATCAGACCAGGAAAAATGGGCAGACTAAATGGTCCATTTGGAGACCTAGCAGTGCCCCTGCCCCTGGGTATAAGTGCGGTCAGGCTAGCCTTAGAGACTTGGAAACGGGATTGACACAAGTATTCATAAAGCTCATCCTATCATTATATAATGCATACATTAATTACATATTTTACTATGGCAGTAACTCATAATAACACAAGCCTTTATTTTACACTTTTAAGCTCTTCCCTCTGTATTAATTAGTAGCTTTAAAGAGGGGAAATGTGCTGCTGCTGTGTATATACTACCGGCTCATCCCTAAAGTTCCCCCAATTATTTATCAAACATAAGTTTTCATCTGCAAGTTTGTGCCAGCCATGATAACATTCACTATTGTTTATGTTGCCAGGCAATATAAAATTTGGATAACCTTGCTGTCCAATTTCAAAGTCAGAGACTAATGACAGGAGGCTATCTCAAGTTTGTAGTGGAAATAGGGAAATAGAATTATAATTCAAACAAAAGATGATGGACTGCAACCAGTCATGATCTGGACGTCGGAAGGACAGATGAGTAACACCAAGATATATAAAGTGTGTTATTTATAGTCCAAAGGCTTAAGAACACCTTTTGATAAGGTTCCTCTCGTAGACAGGAAGACATCATATTAACCACAGAATGATCTTGAGGGGAGACGAGTGTTTGTACATCATTGTACTATGACATTGCCAAGGTGGCACACACGTTTCCCTGAACAATGTAATTATTAAGATTGTAGTTCATACTTAATTACCTACTGATTAACAGTTTGTAAAGAAATCGAAATAAATAAAAAGTAAAAAATAATACATCTCACCATAACATTGAAATATAGGGGTTTGCAAGTGAGTTACAAAATTTTCACATACAAAATATAACCATGATCATCCATGGGGACTTCCCAATGATGGCTGCCTGGAGCGCCATCTCCTGAAGGTGTGGAAGAATTCTGGGGGCCACACGTGGGGGCAGGGATTGACTTTAAAGTGGTGGGGAGTGGGTGGAGATGAGGCAACGTGGGGTGGAGGTGGGAATGGGGTCAGCCGATACTTGAAAAGTTGTACCCTGGCATTATTATAACATTTTTATGGGGTCTTCTATCTTACATGGTGCACACTTTGCCAATGCGTCATGGCACAATTAATGCAGTCTTTGGAACACACATTTATATTCTACTGTTCTAAATGAACACAAATAAATCTTGTTTGCGTATGTAAACAGAGCCAGATTATTATTCCATGGGGACTAGAAAGGGTACCTAATTAGGGTTGAATCAGGATATGTCTTTCAAATGAATATGATATGAATATATTTGTAGGTATTGTGGATCTCGAGGCGACAGGCTTGTAATAAATATCTCAAAGGATTGAAAATAAATAGTAGACAGCCTATTAATGGTAATGAAAAAGTGTGATATGAAACGACAATAGCTGTTAAATTTAGAACACTGATTTATTTAAAGGGACAGTCTAATAATGTTTTTTTCTTTTCTAATAATTCATACTGGAGTCCATTGTGGAAGGACGTTTGTCTCGTTTTCCTCCTTTCCTGGATGCCTCTACTGAATCCAGAAATAGTAAGTAAGCATACTTAAGTACACCACCTGAACATGCTCTGTTCATGCCTGTTCAAATACATGAAGACTCAGGACACATTTCTATGACATCATAACCTACAGTGAGTCTTTTGCAACATGTGGTTTGGCAGGAGGCAGAATAAGAAAGTTCTCTTTCTGATGGAGGCAAATCTCTCTGTCCCCAAACTAGACCACCAGGTATAGAGCTGCACTGTCTGTATAGCTGCCAACAGTCTTGAATTTACATCCACAGTCTGTGGCTTATGTCCTGGCATCCAATTGTATTGGCAAATTTCTCACAAATGTCCCGACATGGGACATTGTGTAGAAGTTAAGTATGTCCATGTGACCATAATAAGAGTTACCGTTTGAACATCTCCTCTGCAAACCTTCCCCCTTCCCCCGGGAACGTAGCTTCCACACTAATTATTGTATTAATTATATCATCACCCCAGTGCAATAATATATGATCCCTTATATGTTATAACACTAAAACGCATTAGCTTTTCCTCTGTTCTTTACCAAGGGCTGTGCCAATAGTAGTCTGGCCTCTCAAAAATGTTGGTCTATTAATAATTCTAATATTTGTCTTATCATATAATTCTATTTTTGAAACATGTGATTCAAAGAGCCTTATTTGGCTCCACCACCTATCATACAGCTTATAAATACAAACGTACCTAGAAGCAATATGTGCTTTTGGAACAAGCTGCACATAAGTCTGTCAATATACATAAATCCTTTTAAATGAATTCGCACCTTTCAGGATCTGTCATTCTGGATTTTTATCACTTGCTCATCAAACATATGGTGTACTATGGCCATTAACCAGCAAACATGTTTCCTTATATACAGTACTACTCTTAGTTCCAATGAAAATGTAGGGTTCTATAAAGGGTCTCAATCCTGTCGTACATTGCAGATGCTTATAATGTGTCCATAATTTATTTATATCTTACATTTCCATGTAAGGGGTCATAGGTTGCTACATTTTGACTCAGTGATCTGTGAAGCAATCTGTATTTGCATCACTAATGTCTGTCAGGGAGACTATCAATGTTCCAAATAGAAGCACGGTTACTTCTTCTTCATGTCTCCCAGCACACAGCCAGAATAGCATGCAATACACAGGCGTACGATGCTCAGTTGAAGGTGCATGATTGAGACCTGCTGGGGCTCATCTGGGCCAATGGTATAGTAGCCAGCCAAACAAACTTATGCGCTATCAACCAGATCAAGCAGCTCTGCTCTTCATATGGGACCAAACTGCGGAGCATGAGGAGACTGGGAGATTTAAATATTTAGTATAAAGACAGTTTAAATCATTTACGTGACTGTCCATTTAAGCAGAGGAGATCTGGTAGTTGGGGGCAATCAGAAGACCTTCACGTATCCTCTTGGCCTATGCTTCTGTCTAAACTTTGTTTTTTTTTTTTTTGGTTACAATATTTACACAAACGTATACAGACACATGCATGCAATCTATTTGTTCCAGTACACATGACAAAAATTTAAATCTATTTAAAAACATGTGTTACATGTGACTCTGCTTTCTTTTACACTTACTTCCATTATTTATACACTATAGATTTATAGAATGTTAAATAAAAATATGGAAAAGTAAACATTTGTTTCCAGAGTAGATGGCTTACTGCTGGAGTATGGATGAATTGATCACAAAACATCTGCTCAATCAAATCATTAAATTGTTATTAGTGCTGTTTAAGTCACACGCACAGCAACAATACACAACCCAAGATTAGCTTATAGGAATGGATGCCAATGGCAAAGTAAAGTCCGCATTAAAATATAACAAAAAGACTTTGGAAAGAATATGTTCCTTTATGAACATGGCTGAGATGTAGACGCCATCTATATCAATTCTTCAAAAGTCTCGCATTATAATGGTTTACGGCACCATATAGTCAAGAGTAATAAAGAGGCTATCAGCTTAATTTTACTGGTAACAAAACTGTGATCTGGGGGTCACAGTCGGTTACTCTTGCCATACCCAGGCATGCTTTCCTGGAGCTGCCCCCCACTCTATTTATCAGAACTGGGAGAGTTATTGGTGCTACTTTAACACGCAGTCTATCTGAACTTTATCATAAAAAAATGAACAATGTTGCTTTATATTCAATTTTATCATTTATATTTTATGACAAAAAAAAAGTATTTACTTGTCTATCCTTTAAATGATATACATGCCATATGTCCTTCAGAACTGCCAAAAACAGATCTTCTGCATCCTTTCTTAGCACTTTCCAGCAAATGTGACCAAGGTGTGATAAAGGGAACGCCTCTCATTTTTTTTCAAAATGCGTATTTTGGCATCCAACCATGACCGTCCAACCGCGTGCTTGTTTACTCCTGTCACTGGATCTACATAATTGTTCTGATGGTTCACCATAAAATGGCTGTAACTGATGGCATTTAGGTTTCCATATGCAGGCAACTCGTCGGAATGAATCACTGAACCTGGTTCGCATTCACGCCTAATGATTGGTATAAGAGTGTTTCTGTCACACCGTTGCTCATAAAAGTATGGACCATCGGAGCCTTGCTTCAGACTGAAAACCCAAGGCTCATCATATCTAAGTCCATGGTTCCTGTTGTTTTTTAAATCTGCATCAGGATGGTTATCGCCATTTAGCCGATTCTTCCAGGATTATATTTCCCTCGACCAGCAAATCTTGTTTTATCAATTTGTATGGGGTTAACGTCTGTGCCAACCATCTTACTCCATGCACGATGAGAAACAATGGCTCCCCACTCCTTTCGGTTACAGTACTACTAGACTTTCCTGTAGGAGTTAATGTTGTATTTGTGGGTATTTCCATTACAAAAAAGAATACCAGTTCTAAACCTTTGCACAGACTCGGGTTGCAGTGTAATTTGTTGTTTATAACAGAAAAATGCATTTCCTTTTTGAACAGAACATGAAGCTTGGCACCCTTTACAAACACATCGAAGTACATGTCTGTATCCCCACCTCTGTCATGTTTTCTTGTTTCTTGCATATCACTGCCACATGGATGACAAGGCTCATGGTTGTGTTGTGCCTCTAGAATATTGTATTCATGTAAAAATGAAACTGTGTTCTTTTCTGTGCAGATGATATTTTTATAGAAATCTTTTAACAGCATTATAGCAGGGTTATACTGAACTTCTTACTGGCACTTGCGCTAGACAGAATGCACGGCAGTTTAATGGTAGACGGTAGATTACTGATAGACTGCATGCTAAAGTATCACCGACTTATCAATAATAGGTGTGGTCCTTACTTGGGAAGGGGGCGCAAACCCATTCCCCAATATACTTCAAAGGGTTGCAGTACCGGTTGCATTTTTTTAAATTGGAATCCCCGAGGTCAGTGCTTCAATGAGAAAAAAAGCTGGTAGGGTGGCAAAATGTCATGTAAGGGCCACGACGGACACCAGGCCCCCAAAACCCGGGTGACTTTATAACATGCCTACTGTGAAAAATCCTCTGTTTAGACTTTACCAGTACAGTACCCATAATATATTAATTCAAGTGTTATGAATGATTAAATAATGTTATATCAGTAACCAGCACAAGCTTTTAGGCTAATGATGTCCCTTAGAACGAGACAGAAATCCAGAACTACCATTCCCAGCACCCTGTCCCAGGTCAGCCAGGTGAACAGATGGCCTGGGTAGATTGTGGCATGGTCCTCGGCTGGGAAATGATCTAATACAGGCCTGTGCGACTTCCATACTCAGAATTGTTCCCCATGCTACCTTCTTTCATCGGCTATAAATGAAGTTCACTACCTACTCATTACAGGGCCTGTCTAAGATAAATAAACGCCTGCTTTTCCTTTGCTCTTAAAATGCATGTCCTGTTGAAGTTTAATTTTCATTTTTCTGTATATATAAGGTAAATCAGTGAAGTATAATGTTCTTTCTAGGTCTCCGGATACCCATTATAATGGGATGTGTTGCATTTTGCAACCAATATAATACATTTGCCTCCCATTCAATCTGTGTTAAACATTGCTGTGGGTTTCAGGCAGCATTTCTCTATTGCTTTTCATTTTGCTTGTCAGATATCAGTGCCAGGATTAGGTAAGCATGATGTGAGATTGATCACAAAGTTTTCATTTGCTGTTGTCTGATCTGTTTACATAGCTGCGTCCATCTTACCAGAGAAAAAGTCTCAATTATCCGTTACTGTAAAAAAGAACAGAATCTCTTCTATGAAGATAAATGAGAGCCAAAATAGGGGAGGAAACAAGTGTAGAAGAATATGTGAATTCTCCGTAGCTAACATTATACTTTGCATTCCATAAATTATGGAACATTACATTTCAAATAATTGCTCATGAAATGTAGATTCTGTGTCTTTCTCCGGCCTGAAGCATACGTACTACACAGTATGGCAAAGGCATTTGCCCATGTTTTAAAGCGCGGTCCTCTAGAACAACAAAATTCTGGTAAAAAAAAAAAAAAATTGGCAAGTAAACACAGCAAAATACCTCCAAAACGAAATAATTAAAAAAATCCTGTTTTAGAGGACACGGGAGCCCTCTCTGGCCTAAATATCCTCTGACTTAATGCCCCATGGAAGACCTAGCTAAGCCAGGCTCTGGAAATTCTCCCCGTGGGCAAAAACACTTCCAGGCAGATGATGCCCCCTTGGCTTTCTTTACCCTGGGAGCACAGAAGAATATCATAATCCTGATACTGTGGCAGTAGGGCTATACATTATAACAGCAGTTACTACTACTAAGTATATTCTGGCTGAGGATCTTCAGAGTTGTATTTCATCTGTTTGTTACTCTCCCAGCATAAGTGTTAAAATTGTACTTTTAACGGCTAAAAGATGTAATATTTGTATTTATTCAGCAGGTACATTTTAGGGCATATTTATAATGATTTTGTTCCCCACACTTATTCTCACTACTCTTTTAGTAACCAAGATATTAAAATGTCAAATTGCCAGTTGAGTTAACGATCGGTTTGTCTGGCATTTTACTCATGCGATACAACTCACATAGCAACTTGCATCGCATTGTTAGTACAAGTTGGAAGTTAAATATTTACTTTCTGCCTCACACATATGAAACAAAAAAATAACAGTTAAATTAACATAATTAATAACAAACAAATGTTTCCGATGCCCCCTCAGAAATGTGGGCTGGTGAGTGCCCACCATCTACCAGCGTGTGCTGAATTGAGAAACTAATAAATAACCCCTCAGGATGCCCAGTAAAATGGGGATTAAAATACAGATTAACCCTTTGGCAAAAAAAGATGTTTAAACTGTTGCCTTGTATGACCATCAATCAGGTTCATTGGATGCCCTTGTTTTCTGTCCACAGAAAGGGGTCATCAAAATTAAAATACAAAAACCCTTAATGCCACTTTAGATGTATATATACATCTTCAAAATAGGGTCAAGAAGACCCTAAGGACAAATATATACATGCTTTAGCAAATGTCTAAAGACAGTTTAGGCTCCCCCATGGCTTCCTGCTAAAAGATCAGTGTAACAGCACTCAGAGCTATTACCAGTACTCTGTTAGAAGGAAGAAGTAGGAAAAATAAATAAATAATAAAAAATAATTGTAAAATTAAAATATAATATTTTGAAATATGCTGCAATACCTACATGTAAAAAAAATAAAAAACATTTTGCTACCCCCAAACTACTTAAGCCATTAGTTAAAAAATACAGTCTAGGATAATACAGTATCCAAGGGATGATAGAATTACTGTAATTAGGGAATGTTACAGCAGTTCGGGTTTTTTTTTTTTTTTTTACATACTAACACTAATATTGTGTTTTATGTATTTAAATGTTTTCAAAATATTTGTGTGGGTACATCAAATATGGAAACGAGGAATCGTGTTTTAACAACAGATGGTGAAAATGTAAAAATAAAAACTGTGTTTTTTTTAGGGTAGGAAAAATCCTAGGTCATGGAAGGGATAAAAAAAAATCCTAGTCCATCATGCGGCCCACGACAGCAGATTCTAAACTCCTGTGTATGAGTGACCCTCAGTGCTTAGAGGATGCATTGCTTCCTTCATTGGATTTAATGGAAGTGGAGCCCCCCGGGACGGCGTCCATTTTTCAATTATTTATGTTTGTATTTTTTAAATTAAGGTTGAGGTTACTTAAATCATATAAACCTAGAACATGAGGGTTTGTATAGTAGATGTTTTGTTTAAAATAGTCCCAGTGATGCTGGCCTCGGAAACCTGCAGCGTCCCTGTGGCTATTTTTGTCCTTTTCCATCATATCCATCCCTTTTTTTTAAAACATGTGACTTTCCACTTTCCTGGCACATATTTTCCTTTCGTTCCTGTACTTTTACACAGCCTGGCCTTGTCGTGTTAAAATGCTTAATTGTTCTGTATATCAGAGCAGCGTGTTGTTACATTTAACCCCCTGAGTGCCAGGTTTAGAGCCAGTTCTAGATCAGATGGCACCCCAGGCAGGAATACTTTGGCAATCCCTGTTTTAGATAGCGCTATATTTTAAAACAATTGTGTGTTTATACAATTTAATTTATAAACATATTTTGCCTTGCCTTTCTGTTTAATCTAAACGTTATTGTGACTTTTAGGGCTGTAGAGCACTGTGATAGACCAATCATTCTGAGCTCTTAGAAAAGAGGGACATCAGGTGAGGAAAGACAGGGATTTTGGTCTGTATAGGGCAATCTGTCTCCAGAAAGATAACCCAGTGGCTACACCCAATTCAGACCCGTCTCCCTAGGTAAAATATGCCAATGCTGAGCACCCCCATGATTAAGACATTCCAGGCAGCTGAGTATAAACTCATTTCTACCTTTGGGAAGATGGGAGAGTTTTTGTTGTGTTGCTATAGTTATATTTAGAAGACAACAGTTTATCTATGTTTTGTTTTTTTCACGTTAAGCAATTCCTAGCTAGATTACATTCATGTCTGTGAGGGCTACAACTCTGATCAATCTTTACTCATTCTTACTGAGGTTGATGGGCATACCCGGGAACTTCTGGGCTCCGGCTACCTGGAGCCTTCACTTGCGGGACACGGCCAGGACTGCACACTGACGTCAGCGGGAAACACCCCTTTCTAAAGGGAAAATGGGCGGCGTGAAAAACCCCCTTTTAAAGGAAAAATTAGCAGGGCGTGAGGATTCGGGTCTTGAATAAATGTGAGGCATCCATCTGTAATGAAATCCTCACATGCACCCTTAGAAGGTGACGGGCAGTCCCAAGAAACTCCTGGAAAGACTTCTTAACAACTGTTTACTGCAGGACTCAGAGTGTGGTTTCATAGGAAATGCATAGAAGGCCTCCCAGCTCATAGAAAGGCATGATTTATGGATAAGATGCCAGCTCAGTGGTATAGAGAGAGTTTCTATATTTTCCAAAGGAAACTCTCTCTTATAAGACCGGATAATTGGACTTTTTTTATTCAATTTACCATTTAAGTTATTTTGATTCATACTTTAAAGAAGATGACACTGAAATCCTATGGTTAGTCCATGTGGGAAGTTGTACATTGTTTTAACATACCACACATGTGCTTCTGGTGATAAAGATTGTTCAGAGAGCTATTCATATTCCCTGTAAAGCTATTATGTCAGATATCACAGGGTGGGGTATCAGCTTAAAATATGATATGGCTAGCAACACAGCAACCTACACATACAGCACAACAGGAAATTATAAAGGCATTTTTTCATATTTAGACGTAAGTGAAAGGGGAAAGGAAGCATAACGGATTTATTGTATGTTGGTGTAAAATTAGGATAAGCATAAACTGAAAATAGTATTGCTTTATATAAAATTGATTTTATTAGATTTACTAGAGCTTTGGGTATATGAGTTGTGTATATGAGAATATAATTCTATGAATATATACCAGTAATTTTGTCATGATCCCCATAACATCCTATCCACACATCAAATATAAACTTTATATTAATTTTGTTAAGGCTGGCACAGGCAGAAAAGATGGCATTGACCCAGCAAGCTTACAATCTTTATGCATGCTTACAACTAAACCCATTATTTCATGTGATACCATGGAAAGGCAACATATACCCTAAAAGTGCGGGATTCAAAGTAAATTTGGAGCATGGGATATAAAGGTTAAATGAAAATTTAAACTTTCGAACTTTCGAACTTTGCAGCACTGTAATTTTATAATCATAACACGGAACAAACAGACTAATATCTTACATTCCTTTTTGGCTGTGAAGACCTACAAATGTTTTTAAAGCCATTTTGCAAATTGAGTAACTGGAAAGGAAGTCACGACAGCACTAGGTTTGTTGGTCTTGCAACCTTAGCCCCATATAAACCATGCTCTGAGTGATGAACTGGCTGGGTCAGGAAAGCTGATTTCAGCAGACTTCCTGTAAAGCTACAGATAGAAGCAGGAAATCCTGTTTTCGGGAGTGAGGAAAGCCCTTTTTTGTTCTGTGTTACTGGAGTTCAGACAAAAGCAGCCATAAGTGATTAATGCACATGTCTGGAGTTACCAAAAAAGTACAAGTTTAGAGCCATCATCATTACACATCATCAAAAAATGGCAGTTCTTTAGTCAGCATGTGTGTGCAGCCCAGGAAGATGTTTTGTGCCGTTCTTTTGCACAGATGATGTGCCAATCACACGTATAGGTCCCTGCGGTGAAACATTTATAGAAAAGGGCAGGCCAACGTTCCAACTCCAGTTCTCCATCACGTGCAGGAAGTGGACATTTAAACTCCCTGAAGCCTCAAAATATGGGAGACTATTGAGGGGAGAGGAAGTCTGTTTGTGCTCCCAGGGCAAGGTGAGGCCCTGAAAATTATCACTGAGCCGAGCTGAGGCATCATCTACCTGGAATTGTGTTTGTGTTGTGTGGGGGAGGTTTTCCAGATTCCAGCTTAGCTCGGTCTAGTGGGTGTTAAGGCTGTTTGGGCAGAGTACATGCCAGAATGGGATCCAATGGGAGCTAGGCTTTTATTTTTAGAACTTTGTTTTGGGGGGGGGTTCAGGCGTACATACTTGCAAGCATCACTTGAAAGTGACAATTATGGTCTTCAGCTCTGCCATCTATGTTCTATGAGATATGTGGCCAGGCCTTGTATTTGTTGGGACATAATGTGATGTGAACACTTATATTAATAGAGTGTGACGTCACAAAGGAATTTATACAAATCTGCAATAAACTGCTTTTGTTTTATCTTTCATTTTGTTTTAGTTGTGTACACCTGGAAAATAGCTAGGCACACAAAAGAGAGGACCTTTTTGTATGAGTGCTACAGGGCCCCAAAATCCATAATCTGTCCTTGCATGTAAAGCCAATGACTTCACAGGCTGGTGGATTTCAAAAACAGGAACAGGAATTGCTTTCTACCTTATCTATCTTAGCACAAGATAACTTTACCATAACAAAGAAACAAATAAGTAGACAATTTCTAACCGCTCACCCAAACTGACCAGGCCGGCTTTGTCTTTAGTATTCAACATATTATTAAGAATCTGCAGCTCCACAGCTGCAGCAGAAAAATACCTCCGTGATCTAGATTTCACAACTTTAGCTTCTTAATGTAATAAATGGTATGGCCATTTAAATTAATAAGACCATTTTCTGCCAAGGCATGGAGGGGTGGTCTCATTAGACCCCTGAAACACATGCATGATCCAGAGCTGGAGCTGTCTGGTGGTGGGTATTCCATGTATGGACACTGCTGAGCAGTTTAATGGGTCACATCTAGTGCTAGACACACAGTAGGGAGATGGGTCCAGGAAAGATACCAGATTATACGCCACCAAAATGTTAACGTAAAGGTTGTACACAACTATCATAGAATGGAATCTATGCAGTCAGGGATTTAATTCTAAACTACCATTCAAAAGTTTGGGGTCACTTAGAAATGTTCTTGTTGGGGGAGGGGGCACGTTTTGTTTAAATGACTATTGTAGCTGGAAACTGCTGATTTTTAATGGCCCTTTATCACTCCCATCACTCCTGTGTTCTAGCAGCACGTTGTGTTCGCTAATCTAAGTTCAAGTTTAAAAGGCTAATTGATCATTAGAAATTCATTTTGCAATAATCTTACAACTAGAAATGTCTTTGTTTTGCTTGAAACATTTGAATGGTAGTGGATGTCAGCGAAATGATGCACAAATAATGCACAGAAGTTATATGAAGTTATGCTCTTTTATCTCAAGCATAAATGTTGTACCATGTCTAGCTAAGCCATTGCAGCAGGTCATTACGTAGTCCCTTAGAGAACACAATTTGTATCCTTGAAACGATTGTATCCTTGAACCATTGTCAGGAAAGTGACTTCTGTTTGTGTTTTTGTAATACCTTAATATATTGTAATACCGATATATCTTCCATCAGCCACCACCTCTCTCAGTCGAATGCTTTGGTTTATTGGCGTAATCGGACGAATTCAGAACCCATGGATTTCTGTGAGAAATAAGGGGCCCCAGCCTGTGCTGAACTTGTCCTTCTACAAATTGGTTCCTAGCCACAATAATATAAATAGATAGCGCAGTTTACTTATGACACGAGGCTAATGCTCCAAGGACTTTAAATATTTGGACATGTTATTCGCAGAGCTCAAGAGGATGTTTACAAAAAAGTAGGAATGATTTATTAGTACAGGATAGGTAAACTGCCAAAATACAGATACCCTGACTAGTTACATCAATACAAACCAAAGATTTAATGGAACAAAAACAGCCGCAAACCTCCTACAGGTTTGTTAGAACAACAGCAGTCTCAAGAGAGTTCTTTTGTCTTGCTTGCGCTGGGCTGTCTTCTCCTTTCCAACACTAAAAAATAATTGTAAAAAGGTGACTAAACGTATGTTTATGGTGATAAGGAACCTTATTTATTCTCTGGAAGTTTGCAGAATTGCTGATTGCTTCATGAGATATTTAACATGGACACACGATTATACTTTTTATTTTTTAAAGATACAATATCAAGGTTTTATATTGTATGATATACTTTTACCTTTTTTATAACTTGAATAACTGAATCTAAATATACACTCAGATCTGGAATGTCACCAGAAATCTAATAAACCCCTCCGTTACTTTTTCACTAGATTGTCCACGTGAATTCTTTTTTCTGATCCAAAATGATGAATGATGAGTCCGGATTGGTTATATCTCTTGCCAAAATAGCCACAGGGTGTATGAACATATCATTACCAAGAGGCGTACTCTGATCCTTTATATACCGGTATTTAATTTCCCCTGCAAACACACACAGAATGTCAGGAACCTGGTTTACAGAAACAATTGGATTTTATTATATTTTTTCACACTGAATTTGGGGTGGAAAACAAAGACACTGCACCCACATGCCTGCATATTTATATTGTAGCTCATGCTGTTATCATATGTCTTTCATACGGCTGCGAGATTGGAACATGCACTGTCCATTATACACTTAATGCATTTACTGTATCTTCACTAACAGTTTCTCTGTGCTCTTATTTGTCCTGAGCACAGATCACTGAACAATATAACAATATACGGCAACTCTTGACCTCCATGGCCCACCTGTCATTAACCCTGTGAAAGCCAGAGGTGTAACCCAGTGTAAAAAAAATTGTACCTCTTACTGTTATACCATACAGCATTATATAACTCATATTCCAAAACATATTCCAGTTTCTGCACTTCAAAAAAAAAATATTATTGAACATTACATAACTATGAAGTCACACATACGTTCAGTCCTCACGCCTACATTGCGCTAGGTTTCAGGAAAAAGTGATGGAAGATAAAATGGTCTGGTATATTTAATAGAGCATGTCCGTAATTACAAGTGTGGTAAGGTCAGCACTAAAAAAAAGAATCAGAATGTAAAGTCTGACTGTACCATGGTGTAAAATGTGATCAGCTCTAAAAGGATAGCTTTGAGAGTGGCTACTGCACAACTTTACGCAGGCAGAAAGACTCTACAGCTGTAATATAGCACAGGCCAGGCATTTTTCTGGTAATTTACAATTTATTTATAGAAAACCATCAGATTCTGTTGCTCTGTTAGAATAGCAGTGAATGCAAAATTAACAATAACAATATACCGTATTTGCTCGATTATAAGACGAGGTTTTTTTCAGAGCAAATGCTCTGAAAAATACCCCTCGTCT
This sequence comes from Spea bombifrons, assembly GCF_027358695.1. NCBI lineage: Eukaryota > Metazoa > Chordata > Amphibia > Anura > Pelobatidae > Spea > Spea bombifrons. Next base: position 147,737,499 of record NC_071087.1, read on the forward strand.
TACAATCGGGGTCGTCTTCTAATCAGACCTCAAATAGAGGTCTGATTAGGAGACTAAGATCCAGATCCCCCGCACCGCTGCAGGGGACCTGGATCCTCCTGTCGTCGCCCCCCCCCACACACACACACACTTACCGGTGCTTCCGGAGGTGAAGTTGGCAGCGGGGGTTTGTATGCGTCCGTCGCAAATACCTTCCCCGACTGTCAGAGATCAGAGTTCCAGAGTTCCTGATGTCTGACAGCCGGGGAAGGTATTTGCGACGGACGCATACAAACCCCCGCTGCCAACTCCACCTCCTTCCGGCTGCCGCGGAATGAGACGTCAACCCGCTGCCCCGGCAATACAGCAGGAAATTGGAAGCACCGGTAAGTAAGAGAGAGTGTGTGTGTGTGTGTGTGTGTGTGTGTGTGTGTGTGTAGGGCATTTCTGGAATGCCTTACACCCCTATATGCAACTCTGGCACTTAGGGGGTTAAAAGGCATATTATGGGGCAGAGTGGCATATAGGGAGGTATAAGGCATTTCAGGAGGCAGAGTGGCGTTAAGGGGGCATTTAATAGTGCACTCTGCCTCCTGAAATGCCTTATACCTCCCTATATGCCACTCTGCCCCATAATATGCCTTTTAACCCCCTAAATGCCAGAGTGGCATATAGGGGTATAAGGCATTTCTGGAGGCAGAGTGCTCTATATAATGCCTTTTAACTCCCTTAATGCCACTCTGCCTCCTGGAATGCCTTATACCTCCCTATATGCCACTCTGCCCCATAATATGCATTTTAACCCCCTAAATGCCAGAATGGGATATAGGGGTATAAGGCATTTCTGGAGGCAGAGTGGCACATAGGGGGTCAAAAGGCATACCATGGGGCACAGTGGCATATAGAGGGTTAAAAGGCATATCATGGGCCACAGTGCCATATTGGTGTGGCAAGCCTGGGGGCAGATGTGTGTAACTGGGGGACAGGTTGGAAAATACGAGAAATAAAAACAAAAAAAAAATATTTTTCTCAATCATAGCTTTTATTAAAAAAAATAGTTTACATGAATTAACATTTACTGGTAAAACTTTTTTCCTTTAGGGTCGTCTTATATTCAGGCTTTTTCTTTTTTTCCTAAGTTAATATTCAGATTTTGGGGGGTCGTCTTATAATCGAGCAAATACGGTAAAAAAACAGCCTTTTTAGGAAATATTTTTAAAACGTATAGGAAATATACTGTTGAACTATACTGCCTGTGGAACACAAGGGGTTAAAAGACAGACAAGGGTTCTTTGTTCATCCACGAGCACCCAGTGAATTGAGGGGGAGCCTGGGGAGTAGTACCTTCGGTGTCAATGTAGTTAATGATCAACATTAGCATGTGTAGGACAGCTTGTCCTCTGGCAAGCAGATACTGGCAAGATTTATTTCTGCACAGTTTTCCCAGGCTGGCATAGGTGCTATCAACTAACTTATCAATAAAAAAAACCCCACAAGTCGGGTGAGGACCAAACTTAAAATTAGACACACATAGGTTTGGACTTTAGAGTCAGCATAAATATTTAATGGCTTTCTTTGTTAGGCTTGACATTTTTGCCTTAGGTCCTATTAGATTTGTGACTTGTTTGCCAATGTTAAGTTTACTCTTCACTTCTGTAGGACTGGACTCTAAGATCTTCAGTAGACAGAAAAGTTTGGGCATGTAATGCAGAAAGTGTGTTTGTTGCTGCTGAAGATGTCATTTGGCAGAGGAACAATTACCAGAGGCTTCTTTTACACGTGATCAACCATTCTTTATAAAGAAAAAACAGAATATCTTCAGTTCTGTTTTCTCATTCAGTAGGGCCTGCAGTAATGAACCATATTGCTGTTTTGGATTTTGGAGTTTATAGTTAACCAAATTTTTTTTATATATTACCAATTAAATAATATAGGTTAGCCATGAAGAATCTAGCAACTCTTAGACAGCCTCAGGCAGTAGCTTCCCTTGCCTTTTGGGAAATTTGGGTTAGCATGTAGAGGAAAAAATGAATAATTACAACTGAATAAGACCTTGGGGGTTTCTCAGTCCCAACATCAGCTAGAATCTAATAATGTGTTCTCAGGGGAAGGTTCATTTTTGGCAGGGGTATATTTAGAAGAATGATTGAACGATTATTATGATGAAATTTGATGGATAAGGAGGATTTGCATGTCTGGAAAACCTAGAGCATAAATGTGAAGAACTGGAAGGTTGTGCAGTTCTCTTGCTTTCTTTGCACACGTCATAAAAGTGAAAATGGGAATGTAGATAACATTGTATGCAATTGTTTTAGAAAAGTCAGAAAAATGGACAAGTGGTATTCAACTGCAAGCTAACTACAAAAGGGGCGGTATTAAAGCATTCAATAAATGTTGTCCCAAAATGGATATCAACCAATATTTTTATATGTGTATATACACAATATGACCATAAGTATGTGGGCACCTGACCATCATGCCTATTTGTGCTTCTTGGACATCCCATTTGAAAACCGTGGGCATTAATATGGCACTGCACCCCCCCCCCTCATACACACACACACACATTACCTCTACTCTTTGGCAATGCTTTCTAAAATGTTTTGGAGCGTTTCTCTGGAAATTTGGGCCCATTCATCCAGAAGAGCATTTGTGAGGTCAGGCACTGATGTTGGACAAGAAGGCCTGGCTCACAATCTCCGTACCAGTTTGATGTGGTTGAGGTCAGAGCTCTATGTGGGCCGGTCAAGTTCTTCCACATAAAACTCATTCAACCATGTCTTTATGGATCTCGCTTTGTGCCCTGGGCACAGTCATGCTGGAATAGAAAAGGGCCTTCCCCAAACTGTTCTCACAAAATGTCAAGCATACAATTGACTAAAATAGCAGCCAACCCTGGAAAGTTCTCAGATACAATTTTTTTTACCTCCATTGAGTATATCTTGAGGCAGGTGGCATCACTCACATAAGAGTAATACCCTGGAACTGTAATAATTATGTATACCAGGTACTTCATTCTATGTTGCCCATAGATATGCAGTCTTAATCTTTTTTACTTGCTCATTTATGTCCCATACAAGGTCTGATGCCTGTGGAAGAGCCTGCAAGAATCTCAAGCCCATGTCACAAAGATGAAAGCAATACATACATTCAAAGAAATTGGCAATTTGGTGGGAATCACCACTGTGAGCTGGACCTAACAATGGCACCTAGGGTGAGTGGCCCCTAGCCAACCTGTAAAATCGTGAGTTCTTCTAAGTCATATCAATTATTTAATAATGTTCATTGAGCTTGGCTTTTGAAAGCTATGATCCCCTTCTCATGAAAATGTATAAAAAAAACAAAAAATATAGACCATCTCGATTAGGATGCAATGTATCATTCCTTCTTTGTACGTTAGGATAGATTGCATGAAAATAATAGATAAGACAGAAGATACACAGGCAAACATTCCAATGTTTAATCTAGCTGCACTATGAGATTTAACGATACCTCTGACACTGACAAAATGCCTCATTAGAACACATATTTCACCAGGGATGAGCTGTGTGCAACATGGACTGATTACAATCAGACTGCTCAGTTTAATGGATTAGGGTTTGCACCTCCGGCTCGATCTACATAGAAGTGCGATGACCTTGAGCAATCTGTAAAATTAAACACGGAATAAATATTGATAAGGTTTCTGATTTACATGTGTGTGATAGTCTCTAAATTTAAATCCTGCCTATATCATTTGCATGTAAGGGACAAGGAAATGCGTACATTTGTTCATATCAAGCTTAGTGGTTTCTGCTGTTGTAGGTAGTAATAACCACATTCTAAACTGTTCTATCAGAAGCCTCAATTAAAGCTGAATTTAAAAAAACTTTGTCTGGACTTCCTCAGGGTTGTATATAAATATGTGAATCCGGTACACCGTTTGTGGTCTGAACACCATGGCAACCAGTCCGATTGTAGACCCTTTTTTTAAACTATTTTTACAAAACGACTTTTGATCCATAACCCTTCTGCCCCGGATCTTCAGAGCATTACATTGATCCACGATGATGGTCAGCTGGGGTAAACGCGGGAGTCAGAGACGCTACCCATCTTATAGAAGTAATTATGCCTAGGTCTCCAGAATCTTCTTAATGACTTGGAAATTAAAATGGCACTGGGAGGGCTGGCGCTATTAAGCCCAGGGGGCAAGTCGAGCCAATTGGCTTAGTGTTCTAAACATTTGCCAGTATGCCCTGCCCTACATACTTTTAGCAAAAGAGACCACATAGAAAAGAAAGCACATAAACAGGATGCAAATGCTTTTGAAACTCTCTGGAAACCATGTTGGCATCCAGTTGAATTTCAATTAACACACATTAAAATACTTTAGGCAGTGGTTCCAAATCTTAAAATGAGCTCTCTCATGTATAGGTAAGTTAAGTGGAATAATATAATTCCCTAACATTTTCCACACCGATTATCTAAATGCGTGTGAATGAGTAGAACAATCTTACTATGCATTATACTGACTGATAAATTATTTTCAATAACGTTTGTATATCTTCTGTTTCAAACATTATATTTCCCAGCATATTTTTACTTTACTAGAGGGTGGTAGATGAATAGAACAGCCTCCCATCAAAAGTGGTAGAGACTAATACAATGAGGGAATTTAAACATGCATGTGATACACATAGGGCTATCCTGAATCTAAGACGAGACCAAGGACTGATTAAGGTCTGGATCTCTATGTCAGGAAAAATGGGCCGACTAGACGAGCCAAATGCTTCTTAAATACAGTCTGATTCTGTGTTTGTAATTCTATACACCAAATCATGGTTTGCTGATCACTTTGCATCTATTCAAATCTGCGTAACTTGTTTAATAACCAAGAAAATAAAGGGAACTCTAGGAAGGTTGGACTTCATTGTTATAGTGGTTTTATAATATTTTCTTTCTTAATGTTATGTTACTAAAATCCTCTTTAAAAGAAAACATAATGTTGGTTTAATGCGCATGCTTTTTTATGTTAATAGAAGATTTTCTATGATTGTAAAATACCTTTCGTAACCAGCAGGGGATCTTTAAGATGTTTTCAGGTTTTGACAGTCTAGCTCTGTCACATTGTGACAGGTTATTTCCTGCTAATGTCAGCTTGATGGCTCCGGGCTGTCTGAAAGTAAGCTCTCAACTCCGAGAACTGATTGGGTTATTTATGTTCTACAAATTCATTTGCACAGCTAAGGGCTCTCAGGTATAAATGTAGAAGTTACAGTCCAGCTTCATATCGTCTGGGGGAATAAAAGCGATCATACCGCTCGCAATAACCCTTCCTTCAAGGAATGATCTCAGTACCAACGATTTTCCTCTTCTGACCTGTAATTCCTAACACAGATTTGTCAAATAAACCTGGGCAGATGGTTACAAACTCTTGAAGTTGTGTAATTTGTATTTCACACGTTATTTATTTATTTATTTATTTGTTGCATATATTTTTAGTTGCAACATTTCCTGAAGTTGGTAAATGTAAAATGTTCTTTTTATGAGGATACTCTCAGATAATTTTTCAGAATGTATAAGTCTTTATTTTGCCTAATCTATTATTCAGATGTCCCTTTCCCATACCTTTTATTGTCAAATGAAATTGAAGAAAACTAAAATTACAATGAAAGCATTATATGCCTTATTTAGATTGAGAATTACCTTATAAGATACTTTTCCATAAAAAAAGATAAATAGATTGGCAGAACTTGTTATTGAAATACATGAAAACTATTGATACATCAAAAATCTTTAATATCTAAATTGCGATGATGTTTACTATAAACTGACTGGCACTCAATTTTATTTTCAGTCCATTATTATTCAAAACCTATAATCGGGACCAATAATGTTGGGTTTACAAGAATACTTGTCTGGTCCTCTGCATAAAAAGCTGGTTAAGTATGTTTTTTCTGTTAAACTTAATATTTTGGTATGTATATTCCAGTCTTCAGAAGAACTGGCAGGTTCTCAAGGTCATTTGGTTTAGAGATGAGTCTAAAAGTGCTGGATAGGGTGACCCCTTTAGGTACAATATATATTAGATAGTTTAAATAATAATAATAACAGTAATCAATAACTAATAGCAAAAAATTTAAAATTTTAACCGTTACTTTAAGGGTCTAGATCTCTCAACAAAGACCACACAAAACCCTGCCCAATCCCATCCTCAACCATTGGTTGTATTTTTTGGAGCCCACTAATACTAAGATGATACTTTTTTGTACTTGAATGTGGGCCATCTTCTTAGACAAGAAATAGTTTACATTTTGGTATTTCCTACATGTAGCTCTCTGTATTTGTAAAATTGGCCTGAAAAGCACCTTTACAAGAAACCCAGTAATGTCTGTATCTTGTTGCTGGAACCAGTCAGCTGGGGGTCTCAGGAATGAAAGGGATGAAAGTGAATTGCATGTCTGCCATAGTATAGCTTTTGATTTAGCTGACTCTTCCCTACCTCTTTTCTGCCGTCTTGGCTTAGGGTTTCCATTCCTGTATGAAGTTCAGAGGGAAGAAAATGTCTGCCTCTGAACACCTACAGTCCATTGTGGGACCCCAATCATTCTTAGACAAGACATAGCCAAGCTGTCAACCATGAAGCAGGGGGACCGTTCGAGTTACCTTCCACAATAGGGTGTTAAAGCTGAAATCGTTCCTTGGTCACCGTTTTACTCGCTGTATGAATCAGAAGATTCATTAGATAACAATATTAGGACCATATTTCTCATATTTTTTGTTATTGTGAAGCTTATTTAATGCAGCAGAAATTCTGTGCGGTTGCAGGAATATTTCCCTTCCTGACTCCAGATGACCAGATGTCAGGCACCCCACTATAATGTCTTTCTAATCCAATGCTGCAGCCTGCAGGAAGCTACATTTAGGCTGGAACTCTATACCAGAGTTTTTGATGAAGCCTATTATTTCATGGGTTGAAATGTCAAAAAAAAATGCACAATACCAATAATATAAAAATAATAATAATAAAAAATCTAAAATATGAATTATTATATTAGAACCGAATAATAAAGATGATATAATTTGCTGTACAGAAACAAAAGCAAAATAATTTGTTAGAATAACATTTCCGTTGCTTGTATTGGTCTTGAAATATATGAGATGCAGGAATATTGGACAATTTACATATGCACAGAAAATTTACTTCAATGTCTTGGGCATGTTCATGTTATTATTATTATTATTATTATTATTATTATTATTATTAACAATGCTTTTGTTAAACTTGTATTTTATCCTGATTGTAATATTCCTACAAAATCAGCTGGTATTCTATAAATGAAATATAATAATGTAGTAAATATAAACCATTTGTGTTTGGTTTTGCCTGTTTTGTTCCTGCTGGATTTGTCATTAGACAGCTGCCTATAAGCATGTCTATTGCGATTATCAGATAAAAGCAGTAAAAACAGAACAGGTGACATTTGTTTTTTTGTGGCAGAGGTACTCACATTCTATCTGTACATCATTTTGTTGGCCATACGTTGTGATTTAGAGAGAGCCAGACATTTAGATGCTCAAGTATTGCTTACAATAAATGAGTGTCTTGCTTATCATATATAACACATTAACAAGTACAAGGAATTTCAAGAATAGGATCGTGGTTCTTAGAATTTATTAGGCTATTTCACATAAAGCACTTAGGAGAGGTGGCTGTCTATGTGTAATGTATAGTTAACTCTTTAATGTGATTTCTTCAAAGGATCCTCACCCATTGAATGATGCATTATACAGGGCTACATTATTCTGGTTTAAGTGTAGTTACATATTACCTAGTTACTATGGAGGGATTTAGCTAATACTTGCAGAGACCACCTATTTATTTATCAATGATTTGTTATAATTTAATTTGTTTTATCCTTTTTAGTGGTGTATTTAGTTGTTCCAGTAAGGAATGTAGTAAACATAATATTAGGTAATAAGAAAACGCCACAACAAGATTTCTTCAGCAATAAGTACGGTAGGACTTTCAAGAGATATAACGCATGCCAAGATTCTGTTATCCCACCTAATAAATAGATAGGGTGGTGTAATTAAAAACGGCAGCGACAGTTGCTACTTTTTTTTCTAGCTTCTGAACACAGTAGGTATTTTATGGGGTGAAAACGTTGATAAATGCTGTTTGCATTTGTTATTGAAAACTCCCACAAACAGCTGTGCATGCCAGTTTGGATCCAGCGTCTGCGCTGCTGCACCTGTTCTACTGCTGATCTGATGCAGACAGCTACCCACTCACACGCCGCTTCCATACTACGAGCAGCCGGCAGCGCATTATTATTTATTCTCCTAGTAAAACCTCACTTAACCTGTTTGCTTCTAGCTGAAACATCTAGACCATGAAGCGTTGCTTAAACATAGGATAACCAAGTCTAGTTTGGCAACCCGTGGTCTTCTGACTGGTTTACGGCGATGGACAATATTTTGACAGCTGCTGGATAGCCATCAAAAAGGCAGGTATAAAGGAATCTACAAAGGGTTAAAGGGCAACTGAGAACCATTACTCATTCTAGCACTAAAAACTATCTTATGTTTTATTTGTATCATTAAAATCAGGACAGAGATAATACGTGGATGTGACTAGTTAAGTTGCTGAAGATAATTTTATCATTACTATGAAATTTATCTCAAACATATAGAGGTTTGTTTATACCTTCTCTACCCCACAACAATAAAAGGCGAGAGAATGCATGGCATAATGAAAATGATATGTAATATACCATAAGTATATTTCCTAAGTATTAAAGGTTTTTAAAACGGTTACAGATTAGTTTTGTTTTTATGTTAAACTTCAGTTTATTCACATCTCTTTGAACATTTTGGGGACTTTTATTTGGTAACAATGACTGGAGAGCTGACTTTTTACATGTAAAACAGTGGTGGGAAGGTCAAACTTTGGTGTACCAAGAGTGTATTGCTGGTGACTTACTAATACACACGCATACACTAAGCCCAAACTGGCCAGCAAGCAAAGCAGGCAAACGCTCAGTGAGCCCTATCGGCTACCTTTATTCCCCCTCATGGGGCATGTCCTTTCTGTGTGTGGCCACCAGCTGGATATACATTGTTGCACACAGCAAAAGTGTAAGAGTGTAGTGTGCGGCTGTGTATGGGCCGCCGGCTGCCACACATACTTTGGCCTTAAAGTGCCAGGGCTGATTTTAATCCCCAGCTTGACCTTAAAACACACACACAGCAACAAGGGGTTTTATGCTTTTGTAGTACGTCCTACTGTATTGTCCTCCTCAGAATATTTGTAGTAAATTTAAGGAAGCGCATGTACGAAAAACAAATTTAAGATGCGAAAACATTAGCCTCTCATTTTGCTCTTAATTATTTGCTCAGTGTATTAACTTTAATTAAATCTGCACAAATGAAGAATAACAGTGACAATTTTCACAAGTAAATGACTATTCACATAAACCTAAAAATGTATGCTTAATATAAATACATTAATGGAGCAAAAAAACCAGGTGGAATAAAGTGCTTGATTCGGTGAGTTTTATGGTATTATCAAATGTATGTTCGAATATGTATTTAAATTGTACCATATATGCATATACATGAATATATTCCGATAAAATAATTTCACCTTCTCTCCATGTGAATTATTTTGAGTTGTTGGATGTGTTATTTGATTTCATACACAATTTGCGTGCATTTCGCTCGAGTTGTTGGGAGGAAGCAGGCGGTTTTCTCAGTAACTACAGTTGGGGTCAGAGCAATGCTACAACAGAGGGAAAATTCACATTGAAACTCATCTAATCCCACAGGAGACGGTTACATTAATACACGTCCACTATAATTAAATGTGCTTGCCCTCTTGCATGAAATGTGTATTCCGAAGCTCACGTATTCTGGCAAATGATCAAGCTTATCTTAATTTGCAGATAGAGATGTTTCAAAGCCCTGATTTATAGCAACTTCAAGTCTGTTGGATATGTAGATAGTTGATATATTTATTTCTCTCCTCGGCATAGATATTGGGAAGCTTCTCTCACCTTTATCCAAAGTATCTTTATGTGAGTCTATTATTTTAATTTCAAAGCATATTATTTATTTATTTTTATTTATTTTTTACTGTATTTTAATACGTTCAGCTGTGCTACGTAAATTATATCCTTGGACTTGTCGTAAACTCAGGATTGCTTTATACGTACCCCGTTTAAATGTCCTTACTGTATTAGCCTCTAAGTTCTTTTCTCTTTAATCTTACTATTCCTTGATTATGTTTTCTCCTTTGACTTATATATCTAAAAAACGTTTCAGCACCCTTTTGGTAAACCTCGCAATTTTCTTCTCTGTGGGTGCTTTGGTGCATCTAATAATGCGTTTTACTACCTAAGCTTATCTTTATATTTGCTCTCGTTTTCCTCATTTTCAGTCTGCTTATAGTCAGTCCCTAAACGCTACCTTCCTCTCTTTAAACGCTTATACCACAGAGCCGTCTACTTTCCCTTTTAGCCTTACTGACAAGTTTAATGCAAGTTCTTCGGCCTTTAGAAGAACATATTTCTCCTGGACTCCATCTAAATATATCCAGACCATGAAAGACTCATTTACAAATCTTTATATTTTAGTAAATATTTTTTCCTAATACCTGAAACCTTAGATTTAGTGCTACACGACCTCTGTCCTTATATTTATCTATACTAGTTTATCATCACGGGAGCCCAAACACGCAAACATTTAGGATCTATCTACTCCTGGCTGACCCAGGTCTCTGGTTTCTCCAGTCTACATCAGGGAGATTAAAGTGAAATAACAATAACCTCACCTTTCCTAGACATCTTAGATATTTCTTCACCTTTTCATAGACAACGTAGTTATTTATTCAACTAGCAGATGGTCAAGCTCCTCTGTTTTTCGGGGGGTCTATATTTCACACTTATTTAGACAACCACTTTGTTTTCAAGTTCTATAGTTAGCCAAACCAGGGTATTATTATTATTATTTATTGTTTTATATAGCACCATTAAATTCCATAGGCTTACCTCCTTATCTTTTAATCCGATTATCATAAAGTCTTATGGATAATAAAAATATATAGAACGTGAGATTGAGTATAAGTTTATAAAGTTCAATATTTCACAGATATGTTGTTGCTCTGGGTTAAAAGAAATAAAAGGCAACGTGTTTTTTTCTATAATCCATACATTGTATCCTCTATTATATCCTCTATAAACAGCCACTTTATTATTCTCATGATAAAATGCATTTCTCCTGCTGGAGGCTTAACTGGTAAATATGTAACAAGTGTCATATTCCAGGTAAAGCTGCCCGCATGAACAACTTGAAAGTTTGAGTGATACAGAGTAGTAGGAAGAAGAGGAAGATGGGGGCATTAGTGAGGAATTGAGAGCTAAAAAGCAAGGAGAGAGAGAAGGTGTGAAACAATACGAAAAAAGGAGAGAAAGGAAGAATGTGTGAGAAAGGTATGGTAACAAAGGAGATAATGGCTCTGAGACTGGAGGAAGCCAACAGCGATAACCAATAAACATGATTTGATCCAAATATGAATATATAATATATATTTAATATATAGGTTATAGATAGACACATATGCGCATGCTCCTCAGCCTTCTGGACTGCTGTGACGTAATGTGTGTTAATCTTATTGTCAAACTGCATACTGCCAATTTTAATGTTATTTTTAATTTTCACTCCCCCTATCATAACAACATTACAGAATCTGAATCTGTTAATAAATGAAACAAGCATCCTTCTAAACGGAGGTCTAGTGTGCACCCTTAAACACTAGGGACTTCTGCCGGGGGAGGTAAGCGATGGCTGCTTGTCGGCTTTGCAGCTAAAAGACAGCTCACCACGCTTACTAAAGTAAGTGACCAGTCAGATGTTTCTCTGTTATAGTAAAAAGAATAATCCAATCCCTTCCTTAGTAATTTATCAAACCGATAAGGGTAGACTGGGTTTTTAAGAAAATAGTTTTCTGTTCCTTTTATTATTTCATTGTTTTTTTTTTGCATTCTTACTATTATATCATGTGATGTTATGCATGGTTTGCCTTAAACTAGGCATCTATGGAAAATGCCTGACACCAGAACCTGATATTTAACGAGTACCAGAGTCCTGGCACATTTTAGCCCCTAGGACCCCCTAGGTCAATTTTCATAATGTTACACTTATAATATTTAAATGAAAATATTACAACAGTTTACACTTTACCTGGGAAACCTATACTTTCACATCACGTATTAACACAACAATTCTCTTAATTCATTTGTAATTATTACGCCTCTCAGAAGGCACTGCGGGAAATGGGTCACGTTTCAGTTTCCTTCACCATTTTACTCTCTAACCCAATCTGTCCCCTGCTGCAGTTAATTATTAGTGTAGGTATTTACTGACCAAACAGCTTTGTGTGACATGTTACCCTCAGAAGTGTTATTTTAGGCTGAAGAAGACAATCAAAAAAGATCATCCTTTCAATTACTCTTATTTTAGGGAGTACTTTGTTCTTGAGGTTACACAGGAAACCTCTGCCCTGATAAACATTCTGTCCTTTATGAAACAAATTAACAACTCAGCTGTTCTACATCATGGAGCATTTGGTGGCCCCACACCTCTTGACCATCAGCAGGAGTAACTTCTGCCATCAAAATGTATACACTACCATTCAAAAGTTTGGGGTCGCTTTCTAGCAAAGGAAATTTCTAGCTGTAACACAATTGCAAAAGGGTTTTCTAATGATCAATTAGCCTTTTAAACTTAAACCTGGATTAATGGAACACAACGTGCCAAGGACATTTCTAATTGACCCCACATTTATGCATGGTAGTGTATACAAGTTCTACAGCCATACATTAGGGAATTGGCTAATAGTCGATTATGGGGAATGTCTAAAAAAATTAAAATAATTTGATGACGGATATGAACCATCCATCCCATCTAGTCTGCCATTTCCTGACATAAAGACCTTATCAGTCCTTGGTCTTATCTTAGATTCAAGATAATTACAAGCATGTACCATGGATGTTGAAATTCCCTCACTGTATTAGCTTCTACCACTTCTGCTGGGAGGTTTTCCACTTATCTACCACCCTCTCTGTAAAGAAATACTACTTAAATTACATCTAAGCCTCTGAACTTCTAGTTTTAGATGCCTTCTTCTTGTTCTAATATATATTCCTCCTTGTTTAACACCACGAGTTATTTTACCTGGAAAGAAATATTAGGGTCCCATGTGTTAGCAATAAAAAGAATATTTATGCACAAACCAAGGAACACAGTGATTATGACCACAATTTTGTTTTAAGAAAAATATGACAGGGTTTCCATTCATCCTTCTAAGGGTTCTGTTAGATGAATTGGGTCCAGAAGCAGCTGCTTAATCTGCTTTTATGCTATCACCCTTCTGCTTGGACAATACTAAGGTATTATAGTGCTCTTGTAGCTTGTAGTAAATTACTTCTGGCCATGTCCACCGGAGGACTTTTCATGGGGTGACAAAGCTCAATTATAATGTAGTGTGTCCATCGTGTTTACAACATTATAGTCTCTGGCTAACCAACAAGGCTCGATGCCACTGTCTCTCATCCTACAAAACAAAGTATATGTAGTGTAAATTAAAATGTAACTCAGTGTTCGTTTGCTTGTGTTTTAATTTGCCCTTAATTAGCATTATGCCTAAAAATATTACGTTCCTTTGGTTTCGATGATTTTGAGTAAATGCTGTGGCCTTTAAACTGAGTATGTCATATTCTGGAAAAAGGAAACATGATTACTTTTTGTGGAACAATTCATGGTCATGAATCATTCATCGTATTGTTGACATTTTATATTAGTTCTCTTAATATATAATCTTATTTGCATAAAATGCACAACAGGAAAAGGATCATGATATTCAGTTTGAATTAAAGAACACTTGGAGTCATGTAACTTGCAATAGACATAAATCTATGAAGTTCCAGGAGGGTCCTGAATGCACTGACATCATTGGTTAATCAGGTCCCTGGTGTGCTGCTGCTCCATGCCCAGGTTAGGATCTTTATAACAAGCCCAGTGGTCTCCATAGTCATCTGGCACTGCATGTTCGTAAGAGGCAAAGCGCTGGATATGACATCATATCTGGCATTTTAAACAGAGGATGACTGCAGTGCTATCCAAGGCCAGACCAAAATATACCACAAAATATACCACAGTACTAACGCACCCTCTACTCCAACTCATGTTCTTTACTTGCTTCCCCTCATCTCAGCTTCTCCTGTAATCTATCCTGCTTGTTAAAGAATCCCCACAGAAAAATAAGCATTTTTCTTTGATGATTAAACTGAGTACTATATACAGTTAGGCATTTTAGCACTGATGAAAACTTGAAGTAATTTCATTTTGTTCCAGTAAACTTCCTTTATCTGCAGACCTAGAGGCTGCCATTGTTCATGATTCTTCATTAATTAAGTCCTTTCCTCCATAAACTATTTTACCAGGCAGCACAATATGGAGTCAGAGTGTTTGACTAGTAGATTGGACTAAAATAACAGGACTATAACAAATGGCTAATGTGCAGCAGCAAACTTATTATAAATTATATACCAGAAACAGAAAAAAAGGTAAGAGGTCCTTTTCAGCTCTCAGGAGTATTTTCAAGTGATCCTCTTATCCTAAAAATATACTTTTTTTATATTTCAGGTTATTATATTATTTGATATACATTATACACAAAAGTGTGTATACGCACAGTTATGTTTGTTTATAATTAGTTATAACAGTTTATAACAGTAAATTTTTTCCTGCCAAGATCTACAGTCATACGCTGTTTGTTGACACAATAGGGTTATCTTTTCAATTACATCATTTCTACTCCAACTTTTCTGCCCTTTTTCCCAATGAATACTCTGATATCAGCAAAGCACAACAAGTAGTGAAAAATGTAAAAGTTTATGTATACCTTAAACAAAAAAAAATAAAAAATAAACACATTTCAATTATGCTGATACATGATCCTTATGTAGTTAGCAGAGTGCTTGGAGATTGTTGTTACTTTTTGCATATCTGGATTTGAAGAAGAATAATCTGACTAAATTCATAGTTACAGAAACTTTTTTCAACCAAGAGTAGTAGTAAAGAGAGAACTACAACTAGTCTATTCTGTAATGAAGACTCAAGGCAGATACATATGTAGACAAACTATTATTTGCATCACTGCCATGGCATGTGCCTCTACCCCTAAGAACATTTAAGCTCCCTTATGTCAGCGCTCAGAATATCTGAGCGCCGACATAAGGGAGCTTGGAGGTTTTATAGAGATCCCAGACGTGGCGTCTGACGTCACGTCTAGATCTCCACCCTCCGTACCGCCCCCAACCACCTCTCTCCTATGAGACGGCACCAGAGGTGCCGCCCCTCCAGGGGAAGCCTCTATCCCCACTCCTCCCCCTCCCTCCTGCATACAGTTAGCAGGAGGAGGAGAACTTAGGGCGGCGTGCCGAAGCGCCGCCCTCTTCATGGGGACCCGGACCGCGTCGCCAACGTGTTTTTATATCATTAAGGAAAGGCACTGCAGTTGCTGTGGAATGTACACCTCAGAATTTGCTGTGGAATGTTTGTTTGCAACTCTCATGGTGTTGAGCAAGCAACATTGCTAGTTGATTATTATGGGAATAGAAGTTGTAATCTACAGTGTAAACACTAACTGTTGTTGATTGCATCTACAGTCATTTTCAACCTGTCATATTGCCAACTGAGCTTCATGGGAATTGTAGTTATAGACTGTTTTGTTGTTGACTGCAGCTCCCATGATATACAGTCAGCCATTAGTGGTTGAACACTATAGGAATTGTGGGCTGGGGTAGTTGTAGCTAATCTTTAGCACCTCAGCTATTGTAAACCAAAGTTCTCATGTTACGCAGGTACATGCTGGTATGTAGCTCCTATTAATGGGTAACAAATATTTGCCCCCTGCCAGAAGAACCCACTTCTAAGGCAACAGAGATATGCAATGGGAAGGAGGTAAGGAGATATTAGGGTGGGAGAGGTGGGTAGGATATTTCGCCATCCAGACCACAGAAATGTCAACTTTGAGCCTCTCTCCTTTTTGTTGTTCAGAGTAGTTATCTTTTAGTCCGATCATAACAGCTATAAAGTCCCAGGAGGCTTTTCCCCTATTGTTGAACACCACTTGAGTGGAGGTTTTGCCACTACGTCATATGATGAGCTAACAGAGGTATAAAACAGAGTTTATGCATCATCCCACTTCCATTTAATTAACAGTCAATTAAGGAAATTGGTATAAAACAGAATCTATACATCATTCCATTTAATTAACAGTCAATTAAACAAGCATCAGTTAAGTCTTCATCAAGCAACTAATTAAATCTCAGCTACTCTGTTACCTGCCTCTCTTGGGAAGCTAAAGTTGTGCGCTGTAAGTTATATGTAAAAGACGCACAACTCTGTTGTTTTTATATGTCCACATCTGCTAGGTAAGGAAACCATGAAAGATGGATAGATGAAGGCTATACCCATAAGACCAGTGAACAGTTAGATAAGGAGAAGCCAAACATTTTTCAGCAGCTAAGAAGTTAAGAAGAAACCTATTTTTTCTTGTTTTGGCACAAAGATTCTTAAGATAAACGGATTGGTCTGTACCAAAATACTCAACACTGCTAAAGTCCTGAAAAGAAGTTACTGCCAAAACCCTTGCTGATGCTCTCATTTGTAATCAGACGAGAAAATGCTTATTTTCTTAAAAATGACAAAGGCTTAAAGTATATTTTATATCATTCATCTTCTACACTACTAATGGAGGGTGTTTGAGTCCGACCTATAAGATCCTCTTTCTTTGAGTATAAAGTAAGAATGGCTCATTTTTCTCTTCTAAGTCTTGCCTTACGCAGCAGATGCCCAGGAGATCAGGAAGTTTTCCCTTAATCTTTTCAAGAGCAAATTATTTTATTCTGTGCTTCTAATGCACCAATTTGCTGCATCAGTTATTTTCTTAAATTATTAGATTTTATCTTTTTGCCATGGAGAAAAGGTAGCCCCTAATGGCTACCTCTGATGCTTCTGACAGAGTATTTAATGAGAGCACTGCATTATCATTTTTGTCACAAATTTAAGCAAATACATAATTTAGTTAGCTATTATCGTATATTTTAATAAGTGCGGTGAGAGACAATCTAACAATCTGGAACTCATGTTGGTGCTAATTTAAAAACAACTATAGCCCCTAAAATAAAAGAAAAGATTTAAAAGGATATTTAAAATTGTAATTTTTTTTTCTGGCAATTACTGTTAGTTAACTATAAACTTTGTTGTGTTATGGGAATAAATTATGCTTTTTAAAAAAAAGTACAGAATGTATGAAACCGTAATGGTAACATTTTAACCTGTGCTAAGTTTTAAGTTTTATTCAAACAGATAATATGCGTGGCATCTCTGAGTAATACTCGATTATATACTCCACATACCCGTCTATAATATGCAAAAGGGATATGTGTCCTGGAAAAATAATAACAATGTATTGTAGTAATCTATAGAGTTCCTACTATAAATTGAATCATGAGAAGCACAAAGATAGACACCAACCCTCAGTGACCAATATTTAATATCATCGGCTGGACTTACTCGCCTGGTCCCAAATACACAACTCATGCCAGGAAAATGTCAGGACACGGGGTACACAGCCTTTACAATAAAAGTAAAATTGGTCTTACAAGAAGCCCAGCCCTACGAATATGTTTTTCCCTCGACCTACAAGAGAAGGTGTCGTCGTTCCCACTATGGCGTTATTGTCATCCTTCCAGGCTCAGTCCAGCAGTCACTGGGGTGGTCTCTTCAAATGTGATTCCATCAGCTTCGGTCAGTAATGTACACATTGGATGAGCACATCCAGCTGTTGGATACTCTTTTCACATTAAACCTCTCTTTGGTGTAGTACAAAAGACAATTCAGGGTGCTAGAATCTCTTAAAACACAGTCTTTATTTAAAGATCATGACATTTACAGGGAAAAGGCTTGTTTTAGTAATAACTGGGTACACAGGTGGACCCTGACCTGTTCCATCCACCTACATTTCTGTTTCTACACATATAGGAACTCGTAACGGAACCCTCAACAGCTACACATCTTAATAGAGGGAACTAAATCATATTTTGTAAGAGCAGCATTCTAGAAAGGTCTTCTCCTAACCTTAACACAAAAAGGTGTATTAAATCATACTGTCTCAACTTTACATCTCATACTGTCTCAACTTTACATTTCACTGCATGTTAAGCTTCTGGACTAGTTGTTTGTACCTACTTTTAAACACCAAGGAATGTCATAGCTTTCTAAATAAAAGACAATTATACTTTTAATTACATTTACAAAACAAACAATAATTGCTCAAAACTATTCTGCTACATAGTATGGGATGTCAAATGGACAATCGGCATCATATGAACCTTCACGGAAATAAATAATATACATTTTTGGCACAGATCTTTCTGTAATAATATGAATTTCAAATGCACAACATAATAGGCTGAATTGAACAATATGAGTTATTACAACATGTTTAATAATGAAGCAGTAGAGGTTCTATATTTTAATTGTATGCCGTCTGTTTATAAGGTTCAGACCATTCACAAAATTAAAGTGCATGCACCCCATTATGCTTCTGATGGGTTATTAAACTTTGATGCATGTTTGATCACTCTCCAAAAGGTATACCATTTTAATGAGTCTAGTTAATAGATTGAATCAAAATTAACAGATGGCGATGTTCGTGACAAATCCAGATTTTATCACGTTTTCTAAAATAATTAATAGATTTCTCAAGAGAACTGTTCTGCCAGATTTCTGAAAGTGAAACTTCCTCAGTGCCAACGTGTAATTGGTTGGAGGAAAAGTGCAGAATTTCTTTGGACTTTTAAATCCAAATGTATGATTGAATACAACATCTATTGCCCTGATATTACATAATAGTGAGTTGGAGTCATCTTGTATAGAAGTAATGGGTATGTTCTTGATAAGTATTTCATTTTCTATACCCTAGAACATACAGAAGTCTAAATTTAACAAAAAAAACCCGCAAAATGTTGGAGAGTGAAAACTCGGCAGCTGTATGTTAGATGTACTCATGTAATCGACGGTAGTCATTTACTGACCTGCGTCGTACATTTCCAGGACCTCCGTTATTAAGAACAATTTGGGCACAAGGTATAGAAATTGCCCTTTCAACCAATGGATAGGTCCAATCAGCAGTAAAATGCCATTAGTTGCTATGGTGACAAAACCACTTTTCAAACTTTGTTTTCTGTGTAGCATACTAGCGCTCACATAGATGGGTAATTTGCTGACATTTGCTAAACCATTAATCAGATGCTTGTTTTAATTTGTTATACTTGGCTCGGCAAATGGGATGAAGCTCATCTTTTATTAGGACAGCTGTCTGATTTAAAGGTTTGATTTTTTAACCTCTTCTAAAATTGTTTAAACACCATTGTTTCAATCTATAACTGTCTATCTCTCGCTATACATATTACAGATTTTGCTGGAAACACATGTATAGTAAATCACATGGACCCTGAGTGTCGCGACCACCTGCGGGAGACCTCAGCTTCAGCTCAGGCCTCGACGGACTGACACTAGTGGTAAGTCGCGTGCATGGAATAAAGCATGTACACCTACTCCCTCTACAGGGAGTAGAAGGAAAGACACAAGGTCGCGCAAAACATCATCGTTTAGCTCTGGCGCTAACGAGTGACAGTATAAAAACGCACCAAGCACTACACTCATTGCTTGGTTATACCAGCTCCTCTATGGTTGTATCCTGCTGTCCTCCTGTCCCTTTTACCCGTATCCTGTTCCTGTACTGCTTCATTGCTGCCTGTCTCCGGTATTTTGACTCCTGGACCGTCTCCTGACTTTGAGTGTTTGCTGCCTACCCTGACCCGTACCTGTTTACCGTTTCTGATATTGTCGCCTCCTGTCCTGTGCCTGTTTACCGTTTCTGATATTGTCGCCGCCTGTCCTAACCCATGCTTGTTTACCGTCTACAAGACTGTTGCTGCCTGCCCTGACCCGTGCCTGTTTACCGTTTACGAGATTGTCGCCGCCTGCCCTGACCTGTGTCCTCCTTATCAGCCTACGTATTGTTCCTGCTTTGGGTATCCATTACCTAATCTTCTACACTGACACTGAGACGTGAAAATGTGTAAACGAAGAGAATGAATTACCGGTATTTAAATCTAAACCTGCATATTACTCAGTGGCTCTAAAAATTAAACCTATTCCCTGTCCTTTGAATCACTTTGAATGTTGACAAACTGCTAAATCTCTCTCTTATCCTTAAATAGAGTTTCATTTGTGAGAGTCATATTTTTGTAATGGGGTCCTGTGATGAACAAGAAAGATGCATAAATATTTGGAGGAAAAACAATAAAGATAAGCAAAAATAAAAAAAATAAAAACTCAATGAAGCTGGCGGTAACCGGCGATGATTTTCAAACTGACCAGGATACACAAACATTCACAACATAACACGAGATATTCAAGCTTCTAATATTTATTTTCCTGTGAAATATATAGCTTTCATAAAATACTAATTTATTTTCATCTTGGAAAATACTGTTCACATAAAACAACTGGAGAAAAAATCAATTCTTGTTGCAATAATGTGGAGCATTATTGACTTTGAGATAATAAATCTCAATGACTATTGTGACTAATGTTACATGTAGTAAACAGTTGGTTTTAAAGCTGTTGTTCCACCAACTATACTAAAGAAAATATGATTATAACTCTTTATAGCATTAGAAAAAAATCTGCCCGCAAGTTATTTTACTTAATTCTGATTTTAGCCTATATTTATGTGCCAAAGGAAAGGGCATATAACTTTCTTTTTATCTTTATGTAATCTTGGTGAGAAACATATGTTTAGTGTAAGACTGTGCCCCAGTGCACAGAGAAGGGTCCATAAAGGCACGGTTGGATGAGTTGGGTGTGAAAGGACTTGACTGTTGTCACAGAGCCCTGACCTCAATCCCATCGAACACCTTTGGGATGAAGCGGAACGGTGACTGGGAGCCAGGCCTTCTTGTCCAACATCAGTGCCTGACCTCACACATGTGCTACTGGATGAATGGGTAACAGTTGATACAGAAACTATTCAAAATCTTGTGAAAAGCCTTCCTAGAAGAGTGGAAGCTGTTATAGCAGCAAAGGGTGGACTAACTACATATTAATGTGTCACAAACCACGACATAGTTCGTCACCCGAGTACCCGCGCCTAGCTCCTGTGCGCAGGGGGCTCCTCCTCTTGTGCAGGTCCTCCTTGTTCGACAGGAGGAGGGCGGGGAAAGCACACGCTCACCACACCCCCTTCTTATCCTCTGCCTCCATGACGACGGAAGGATGCACATTACGTGATGTTACTAGCTGGGGGCGGGGTGGTTGAGCGCGACAAGTTATTGTGTTTGCTGAGATCACTGCTGTTAGTAGTGTATTGCTAAAACTTGTAGTTCTGTTATTTTCTACAGACTGTTTATTTTGTTACTCTGCATCTCTACCTGGCGTACCTGTTCCTCTGAAGGCCTGGTTAACTACACAGCGCACATCATCTCTACCTGGCGTACCTGTTCCTCTGAAGGCCTGGTTAACCACACAGCGCTCATTATTTCTACCTGGTGTACCTGTACTTCTGAAGGCCTGATGTACTACACGGCGCTCATCATTTCTCCAAGGTCTGCTTTAAGCCTTATTGTCTAAGTGACTCTCTGCATTTCTGTCATACCTATCCTGTCCTGTTGATGAATAAACCTGAT
This sequence comes from Spea bombifrons, assembly GCF_027358695.1. Lineage (NCBI taxonomy): Eukaryota > Metazoa > Chordata > Amphibia > Anura > Pelobatidae > Spea > Spea bombifrons. The sequence goes on from NC_071087.1 coordinate 147,759,281, forward strand.
ATTGAACGCTATTCTCTGCATACTGGGTTCCTTCTCCGTTACCAACGTTACATAATGTATATGTATTTAGAATTAAATGTCACCAAAGTTCCTCTTGGTGTAATGGTCAGGTGCCCCAATACCTTTGTCCATATAGTATATAAAGAGAGATTTATTATAGTATATTTACTCAGGGCTGGTTCCCCATTTTTCTGTTTTTGCCTCAAAAATTGTATTATCTTTCATACAGTTCATGCCCTTTTGGCCTCCCTTTTATAGCCTTATAAAGCAAGATTTGAAAGCCAGTAATTGGAAGTGGAGAGAATAACATTGTATTTCCGTTGAACTGTATCTCTGAATAAATAGCAAAACAAGAACTTTGTGTAGCTGTAAAGTTAATAGTCTAGAAGCTCCTACAGGTCAAAGTTTCAGATTACACAATGACTTTGTGGAACGGCTCTTGCTTGCTAGATGTTTTGTTATTTCTGTGCCAAATGAAAGCTGTACATGTCCAGCTTTATAATTAGGATCTGGCTGTAAATGTGTATTGTTTATAGACTGCCTGGGGTAATATGACTTTTGCGTTGTGCCAGCCTGCTATAATTCATTGGACAGCTTGACCTTGCTGTGGTCTGCTACCGTATTATTTTGGTTTCTTTCGCCAATTTATTCCTTAAAAATAACTATGTTCTCGAGCAGTGTGCCAGGAGAAATGTGAAAAACCTCAGCCATTCCAGGAAAACAAATTCAAACGTTTCCTTCATTTGGTAGGATAAACAAAGGATATAGATTGCATTTATAAAATAAGTGTGTCCTTGTATGACGTAGATGACACGAATTATGTATAAAATGCAATATTGGTGCTAAATGGTAAATTGTAGAATCGCCATAGAAACCATTGGAATGTTCATGCCGATTACACGAACCTTCAACAGTTTGTATTGTGTTAACTTTTTACAATGTGTGCACAAAATTAGATAAAACTATATCCACATGAGACCATATCAATGTTATTCTACTGAACATCATAAAAAAGTGTTCTATACATTAAAGCAGAAATTAAGTTATTAATTCTGCAACAATAACCATACCGAGCTTATTTACTAACAAAGCAGGCTTGAGGCAAGATGAAAACATATACTCTTGGCGAGGAGTCCAGTGAAGATATTCTGGTGAGAGCATCGAGGGATACTGGGCCTGTCACAGTAAAACCAGAATACATTAAATATCTATATATGTAAGACAGCAAAACTCACACATACCATATTCCTTTAAAAATATAATATATGTATTTAATATGTGGGGAAATGGATGAAGAGAGAAGATAGAGGCTTAAGTCAAAGGTGATACTTTCTTTTCTTCTCCTTCTACTTCTGTAGAGTCACATAAGCATTCAGACACCTTCAGATGAAAGTCACCAAAATCAGGAATCTGCACACACTCCCCACAGGAACTCAGGTGCTTGATAAAGACCTCATCGTGAGGTCGAAACGTTGTTGTCTTTCTCCTTCAATAAATCTGCCTGATGGAACCCTTGAGTGTCTGGAGCCTTTTTCTATTTTGACCTTCAGATGAAAGACACCTCTAAGGGTCTGAAAGCTTATCTGACTCTTAACCTTTTTCTAAATTTGTCCACTAAAAAGGTATCATTTTCACCTATAGAATCCATATTCTCTAAGTGGCATAATTCAACATCAGGCTCGGTACGGTGTAGACCCATACAAATTCCTTTGATGTCCCAATCTTTTGCTGAATCAGCCCAGGGTAAACCATGCTTGCTTTCAGCCAGAGAACAAGATTTTTAAATATGGAAATGCTGGATAGAATCAGAGCTAGAGCGACGCCTAAGAGCAGGACCTTCTTCTCATTCTGTCCCAGTATACATTAAAATGTGATTATGTTATTGTTATGGGTATATTGTCCATTTTTAGGTTATTGTTAATTTTCTCTCTGCAGTATTATAACAGTGTTATCGAATCAGTAGATTTATTTAGCTATAAATAAAATAATTTGTAAAAATTGCTCTTTACTGAGGTTTCCCTAAAACTAGCAACTACATCCCATAGGCGCCTCGTGGTACATCACATATCCATTCATAACGTCACTTAGTGTTCCTACAAACAACACAAGGCAAAGCACATATCTTGTAACAAAAAATCATTAAACTATTTGTTATCAGTGAAGAATACGCGGAATTCTTGTCCTGTTTGCAGCCCTCAAGTATTGGAGTTGTGTACCCCCGGAATATAACCTTACACAGTCAGGGCAACTAAATTAACATTTAGATATGAGGTCCATTCAAAGAGACACTTGCTGTTAATCCTAAATGATTTAGTCTTCTATACATCTCATATTACTATGATTCTCAATTATTATTATTATTTATTGTTTTATATAGCGCCATCAAATTCCATAGTGCTGTCTCTACAGGCTAAGCTGCCACTAAGGGCTTATATTCTTCAACCATTTCAATAAGTAATACAGAAACAAAATAATTTAGGTTGAAAAAGAAAAGGCACAAATCCATCAAGTGAACCCTGCTGTGCAAAAACTCCACACTAAGATCACGTAAATAGTGATAAAAATCTGATTTCTTACTGGACAAGCTATAACTAATCGCGTTCTAATGAACCTTTATTGTATGTTCTTTGCTTTAAAACTCATCCAGCACATATTTAAAGACATGAATTCAATTTGTAGGGCCAATGGGTAAACATCATCTCGGTTCTCTCTTCAAAGATGCTTTCTTGTCTAGCATGATATCAATGGATTGGCAGAAAGCAAAAGTGGTACCAAAGCAAAAGGGATCAAAATCTCAGCCAGGGAGTTACAGATTTGTGAGCTTGAAATCTATTAGTGGGAAAATAATTTGAAACCTTGCAAAGGGATGATATTGAAGAATATATTTTATTAAATTCCATTAGTAGGAGTCAAGGTTTTATGAAGGATGGATTGTGTCAGACTAATTGCATTCTATTAGATTGTAAACTCATAAATGCAGGGCTCTCTTCTTCTTATGTGTGTTAATGTTATTGTCAATTTTTAATTTCCATTCTTGAATAAACTATAGAAATAAATGCAATGTACAGTAATTAAATAAAGAGATGAGTAAAAATGGGATGTTTTGGTGGCTGAGATTAAGAAAGGCTCAGGCAATATTTCTTGCAACTGGGTCAGAAACTGGCTTAAAGACAGACTTCAGAGAGTTGTTAATTAACAACGTTAATTGTTAAAACTTCTACAACTGGACACGTGCCTGTCCTTGGTCTACTGGTGTTTAATGCCTTTAATGATGTTGGGGTAGGCATTGAAAGTTTGCAGGTGTAAAAGTTTAGGTAATGTAATACAGTCTGAACTAGTTGTTACCTTTTTGCAAGGAGATTTGGTCAAAATGCAGAACAGGCAGCCAATAGCCAGATACATTTCATATTACCAAATGCAAAGTTATGCATTTTTGGGAACATTTTGCGAAATTACAACTTAAATGGGGTTTTCATATGGAAATTGTTACAGTGAAGGAAACAATTATTTGATCTCCTGTTGATTTTGCCCACAAAGACATGATCAGTCTATAATTCTAATGGTAGGTTTATTTGACCAGTGAGAGACAGAATAAGAACGAAAAAATCCAGAATAACACATTTAAAATAAGTTGTAAATTGATTTGCATTTTACTCAGTGAAAAAAGTATTTGATCCCCTATCAGTCAGCAAGATGTCTGGTTCCCAGGTGTCTTTTTACAGGTAGCAAGCTGAGATTAGGAGCACTCTCTTAAAGGGTGTGCTCCTTATCTCAGCTTGTTACCTGTGTAAAAGACCCCTGTCCACAGAAGCAATGAATCAGATTCTAAACTCTCCACCATGGCCAAGACCAAAGAGCTGTCCAAGGATGTCAGGGACAAGATTGTAGACCTATGCAAAGCTTAATTGGGCTACAAGACCAACGCCAAGCAGCTTGGCAAATGGAAGAAACACAAAATAACTGTCAATCTCCCTTGGTCTGGGGCTCCATGCAAGATCTCACCTCGTGGAGTTTCACTGATCACGGAAATGGTGAGGAATCAGTCCAGAACTACACGGAGGATCTTGTCAATGATCTCAAGGCAGCTGGGACCATAGTCACCAAGAAAACAACACAACACCAAGGTAACACACTACGCCGTGAAGGACTGAAATCCTGCAGCACCCGCAAGGTCTCCCCGCTGAAGAAAGCACATGTACAGCCCGTGTGAAGTTTGCCAATGAACATCTGAATGATTCAGAGGAGAACGGGGTGAAAGTGTTGTGGTCAGATGAGACCAAAATCAAGCTATTTGCCTTACAGTGCTGTGACAAAAAACAAAATCCCTCTCAAGCCAAGAACAGCTGGTTACTTAATGTAGGTAAAAACACCTGAGCCTCCCCTTTTTTATTTAAACCCAAAACCCTACTCTCCACACCACACACATGCATAGAGACCGTATATGAGAATTAGAACAGTGGCGTTGCAGTAGCTCTCCTCCCTGGCAGTTAACTCCCCATGTGTCAGTTTTTGCCTTGGATTGCAGAATCGTCTTGGTGTATATTTAAAGCAGAAAATCTCCCACAAGCATTTTTTTTTCTTATAGTTCTTCTCGGTATATACTACAAAAATAAAAAGCTTCCACGTGACTAACAATGTCAGGCTCATTTCGGGTCCATTTACCCTCCAGTACCAATGGGAGTCACATAATTCCATTACATTTTCCTTGTCTAAGAAGCGGAGCGAAGTTCACTGCACCAGCAACCTAATTTTACGATGCTAAGGAATCTGCTGTCTAAAGAAAATATGAATAACCATCGTAATTATTATACAGAAACATACTTGAGCAATGTAACATTTGCATTTGTGTTTACAGTTTTAATGTAATATATAGGTCTTTTACGCACATTTATATCATACAGAGGTTAAGTACATGGGCGACGTTCTCCCACGTTTACATCGTTATTAATAGTGTCAAGTAATCATTTTACTAAGACATATATATGCGCTCCATGGTACATAGTATGAAACATCCAATTCTAATATCGCAATGTTTATAATGTATATTTTTGCCAATGTTTCCAAGACCTGTATGTATTAACAGTAACTAAAAAAATGAATAAGTGGAGCTGTTAGATTGGTGTTTCACGCTAGTGAACAAAGTCTTATTTAGAGCAGTATGTTAGCTATAAGCTTTACGGTGTGGATCTTAAGATCTGGTGACATGTTAATAATGTTAGAAATCAATGCTGCTGTCCAGGGTCCTGAAGACTTTATGTCTGTAGATACCTGCGATCGGATACAGAGGACCATGCATGTTCTACAGTTGGATCAGCCAGCGTCCACAGTCTGATCCATGCTGCCATGTAGGAGATCAGGCACTGCGCCACCGCAAGCCACATCCACAGCCAAATTCCCTCCATAAACCCTCACAAACGCATGATTATAAAGTATGTTACAGACAACAACGTATACCTTCTAATAATTGCCCTCTAATCCCCAGAAAGATTTGAGAATTCTATGCATTGCTTAACCATAAGACTATCAAGTTAATATATTTTGGTGTGTTTTGGCCAACTCAACTACTTTATAGTGACAATAATGAAAGCAAAATCATACAAAATTGTGTTGTATATTTTGTATAATTTTGTTGTATAATTTTTTGTTTATTTTTAAAAATATTAATCATACTTAATGTTGGACTATACATTTCAAAAGTGGTATCAAAAGAAAGCCTATCATTGAAAAAAATGATGCATAATTTGTGTGGGTACACAAAAAAAAAATGAGAATCACGGTAGAATAACTTATCATAAAAATGCAGTTCTAGGCGTCTGGGTACAAATAGAAGAAGGGGTTAACTTAACATTACATTCACTTTTACACAAACAATTTTAAACAAATTTAAAATGCTCAACAATATATATATTGGCTTGTGAATATTGAAGTTGAACAGCACTAATCGACCTACTCTGTGGAAACTATCATGTATAACTAAATGCGGGATTAGTAACACAACTCCTAATTGTATGTCCAGAAACAAATTGGTTAAACACATCTTCTGTTGCCAGACCCAGTTGGCACAGCCACTACCATTCAGCTCCAGAGCTGGCTTGATGACTCAAGTACTTAGAACGTATTCTTTGTTGATGAAGCTCACAGGGACACTGGAGTGTTCGCCGAAACTACCCTAAAGGTTAAGAGTACCTGAACACAGAGCCAGCCATTCAGATGGACTGCAATCATGTATGTGTAGTAACTTTTTATATATTTCAATGAAATGCACTAGCATAGTATGATCACCAGGTTCACCACATGGACTAGTTTTTTCCTGGACACATTTTACATGCTGCCCCATAGAATGTATGATGCATAACTGATTGCCTTCTGTTAGGATATACAGTCTACATATTGCATGGTAGCTCATTTTACTTTCTGGTTAGGTACCCGTGAAATGTCCTAAAATGAATGATAAGTCTTGAATTATGAAAAATTAGCACCAAGTCTCTAGCAAATTTAGAGAGTCCTGCATTGTACATTTTCCATAAATGCTCTAAATAAAATATAAATGTATCAATCCTCCGCTGGTACCCAAAAACCAGCAGTATTGTAAGCTGTACTTCATAAATTTATGTAAAAACATTTTGAATGATTGTCTTAAGGCTGGCAATAATATCTTTAATAAATAAAAGAAACGTGTAAGCAGGTGGAAAGAGAACTCGATGCTTTAATACACTATCCCTTTAAAATAATGCATGGTTTTCTCACATCAGCATGTAGTCTGCGGTTCCCGATAGAACCAACGCACGGAAACGATGATATTATTTGGTTTTGTGTTCTAGTTAAACACACACTATCTTTTAACAGGCAGAGGCCAATTTAGCATCAATAAAGCCCCAAGTGCAATTAAGGTATGAATGATTTAGAGTAAATGAAAACATTATTACTTTCTAAAACATTTCACAGCAAGACTATAGAATTGCCTATTCAGATAGACGGCAACTATTTATATACAAATAGGTTGAAATACACTGGTGTGTTTTCTTGCAGGATTGAAAACAGTTGCCCCGCTGTGTGTTGGAATAAACATTTGTTAGGATTAGGAATGCTGAGTAATAAGAACGCTAGCTAATATTCAAAGCCAGGCTACGGAAAAAGTAACAGAATACTTAAAAACAAATCACACTACGATGTAGCCTGCACCTGTTACATAGTCACCATGCGATATAAAGTCATGGCCACCGCGGGCCGGAAAACGATGATGTATTATTATATATATACAGAATTTAACAAAAATACACAGAAGAGAACTAATGGAAAACTCTCCAACATCCAGCCTGGGCACACTTCCATTGGTCTTTACCAAGCCTACCAGGTAAGAATGACAGAGTTGTCTTCTACCAGCAGCTGGAGAGGTACCATTTCTAGATCACATTCAAATGCTATTTAATTTTACTAAAACTCTGCCCTGAAGCTCATTCCTCCTACAACTGATGGGGTGAAGTCAACATGGAATCCAAACTGGGTTATGATTAGTGTCAAAACATGGTAACTGGGTGGGAGAAGACCTTTTCATGCTTACTTCCACAGCAGGCTGCTGTCTTTTTCTGCGGGGGGCAATTGTCCCATTGCGCCCCCTGGATCCGTCCATGATTTGCTGGTTGTGAGTGTTCCTAAAACTTACAATAATGCATATAAAAAACAGTAGAAAGTGCGCTTATAATAGAAACTGTAAAAACAATAAAATGCTTCTTAATGTCTTCCACATTTACATGGACAGCTAGAACACAGTAGCACAAACTATCAGTAAAACCGTGATCTATCCGTGTCTTTAGCCACAGCCCCTAAATCAAAAGTTCACATTAGAAATATTAGTTGTCCATTTGTACAATATAGTTCTTTGTCGTTTAAACAATTGCTTCCTGACACATTCTAGTCCCATGTCAATGAAATAATTCAGTAGCGTATACACTGCAGTGATTGCTAATTGCCAAGCATTAAGATTTCATTCTATGTTTTTTTTTTCCTTTTTTGTCTTTTTGTTTTTTTTACAAGAGTACAACTCAATATCAATTAGTTCACGACACAAAGTATCCATACTTGAAAAACAACACAAGGGATACACTTCTCTAGGTTTTACTTAATTCACAAAACAAGTGATTACATTTGCAATTAACTTGGGGAAAAGCCTAACTCTCTTGTGCATTGATTTTCTAGCTGAATTATACAGCTGTCTGAAAATCAGCGTTAAATCTACAAGAAAGATTGGATTTTCCTTAACTAGCCATGATTAGCTCAACAGGTACCATTATTCCAAGCGTGATCCAAACAAATGGCGGCGCTGAGAGATACAAACAGAGAATTGACAGCAGATAAGAACCATTCGGCCCATCTAGCCTGCCTATTTTAACCGCTGTGAACAGCATAATCAGTCCTTGGTCTTGCAAATGCCTGTGTTGAAAAGAAATGTGACACACTGTATCTGGGAATGGCATACAATGCTTAAAATACATTTTTGCAATGCTATATGAAAATGTACATGTATGGCTTTGTCATGGAGTTCCATATATACATGCAAATTATATGCTGTCAATGCTTTTGATATTTAGGGTTTAAAGCTGTTATGGGGACAGACAGATTTTATTTTAAAGAATAAATTATTTGCTGAAAACTGCTATTTGTTTATTTTGTTTTTTTTTCTTTCTTTGTTTCCAGGTGTTACAAATATATCTATAAGTCAGTGATCGAGAAACATATCAATGCATGGGTGATACACCATATAGCTCAAGGAAAGCATAACCTGTTAAGATGAGTTCGTTTGTTAAGTAGGCATACCAGCTGTGAACATCGACATCAATTTTCCTTACTTTTCCTCAAACAAAGGATAACTTACATTACATTATATGTATTTTTCAAGCGCCGGCAGATTCCACAGCGCTGTTACTAACATTAGAATAATTTAAAATCACACAAAATAACAAACTGCTCTTGCGAGTTTACAATCTAGTCGGTGGTTGAGGGGAGTGAGACAATAGGAGAGGACTTCTTGGATGGAGATGAGTTGATCTGGTCCCGATGATGTGTTGAACCTGTTGTTATTCAGATGGCTTGATTATGATGATGGCTGAGAGTATTGGGAAGAAATGCTGTACGTTTCCCGGAAGAGGTGGGTTTTCAGATTTTTTCAAGGTTTTATACCTTGATCACCATACATCTCCATTGTAAATAGTGTGGTTTCCAGATGAGTTCAGTTGAAGCAGGTGGAAAGAGAACTTGATGTTTTAATACACTATCCCTTTAAAATAATGCATGATAATTGAATGGGGTGTCTATAATGGTAAGTGGTTTGAAGCATAACAGTTATCAGGAAAGGCTAAGGGATTGTAATATGTATATATGTAATATGGAGGAACAAAGAGAGAGGGGAGATATAACCAGAGCCGGCCTTAGGTGTTCCAGCGCCCTGTGCGGACTACTCCTCTGGCGCCCCCCCATCCCAAAAAAAGAAAGGAATAAAAACTTGTAACAAAACCCCAATCACTATATACTACGCCAAACATTGATGTGGTGTAGGCCTACCACTTCATTGTCTGGCTTAGTAGTATGGATGCACCGAAACAAATTCTGGACTGAAACCAGAAGTGCAGCATTTACCTGGCCAAAACCGAATATGACCCCCCACACACCATAAAAAATCTAACACTTTTATTTAAAGTAAGTAACACACCAAAATAGGACAAAACAATTAAATAACAATATTATATATATATATATATATATATATATATATATATATATATATATATATATATATATACTTAACAGCAATCACATTCCTATCATGCCCAGGCATACCCAGATTCCAGGATGTACTCGCAGACTTGGCATGATAGGAGTATGATTGCCCTATCTACCCCTTCTCACTCTCTTCTGCCCTATCTACCCCTTCTCGCTCCCTTCTCCCTATCTACCCCCTTTCCCCTGTCTCACTCCCTTCTCCCTAGATACCCCCTCCTAACTATCTACCCTTTCCCTCTTTGAAGTTCACTTACCTTTCAGGAGTCCTGCAGTGGGGGTGCAAGGCCTCTGCCTCCCAGCTCTGCCACTGTATGGAACAGTATAGAATGATGGGAGTTATGATGTACTTTTAGAGCATAATTAGATCATGAAAAAGACATTGGAAATGGTACAGCATAACCCATCACTCTCACACACTCACCAATCCAAACATATACTAATCCACACATATACCAATCCACACGCATACCAATCCACACGCATACCAATCCACACGTATACACTAATCCACACATATATACCAATCCACACGTATACCAATCCACACGTATACCAATCCACACATATATACCAATCCACATATACCAATCCACACATATACACTAATCCACACTTACCAATCCACACACATACCAATCCACACATATACCAATCCACATGCATACCAATCCACACGCATACACTAATCCACACATATATACCAATCCACACGTATACCAATCCACACGTATACCAATCCACACGTATAAACTAATCCACATTTACCAATCCACACATATACCAATCCACACATATACCAATCCACACATATACCAATCCACACATATACCAATCCACACATGTACCAATCCACACATATACACCAATCCACATTTACCAATCCACACATACACCAATCCACACATACACCAATCCACTCTCACTGAATGCTTTCCTACCTTTCCTCTTTTCTCCTTACTTTTTATTATTATTATCTTACAGCTCCTTTTCCTTCTCTTCTTCAGTTCTTCTGTCTTCTTCCGGGTCAGAGGGCACGGATAGCGGTGGGCGCGGCTTCAGTGTTGTGCGCCGGGATCTGACAACAAACCCCGGCGCACAGCAGCTGTTGCCGCGCGGATCCCAAGGGAGCGGTATCGGAGGTCTTTAACAGACCTCCGGCTCCCTTGAGTGATTTTAAGCCAGGTTCAAGGGAGATCCTTGAACCGGCTTAAAATCACTCAAGGGAGCCGGTGGTCTGTTAAAGACCTCCTATACCGCTCCCTTGCGAGCCTGCTCCTCCAGCGGCGGACATTACTGTCCGTCTCTGGAGGGGTGCCGGGTGCCCCCCCCGATGAGCGGCACCCGGTGCGGACCGCCCCCCCCGCCCCGCTAGGTACACTACGGTGGCGGCGTCGTCGGACCCCGCGGCGGGGTCGGACCGCGCGGCGGCGGCGCCCCCAGGAGTGTGGCGCCCTGTGCGGTCGCACAGGTCGCACACCCCAAAGGCCGGCCCTGGATATAACAGGAACATTTAAATACTTTAAAAGGATTTAATACAGTACAGGAGAGATGCTTATTTGAATGGAGGATAAATTTTAGATCAATTGGTCATAGTCTAAATCTAGAGGGTTAGGGGCTTAGATGTAATGTACGGAAGTTCTTCTTTACTAATAGAGTGGTAGATAGATGGAACAGTCTCCCAGGAGAAGTGGTGGAGAGTATGACACCAGACCAAGGACTGATTGGTGTTTGAGTCCTTACATCAGGAAAAATGGGCAGACTAGATGAACTAAATGGTTCTTATCTGCTATCAAATTCTATGTTTGGATATGCATTTATTACACAGGGACTACAAGGTGAAAGAAAATGAAAAATATTAAAACTGACAATACATAAAGTTGACAACATTAACTTTACGACATGGTGCAGAAGGAAAAGAGTGCCCCACTCTTGCAAGCTTACTATCTTTTAGGAGGTTATGGAGTATTGAGACAGAAGGTTAGGTGAGGATGACTTCATTATAGCAAGAATCACACGGAGATCCTATAAGTGAGGGGAGTGGATGGCATCAGGAAGAATGTTTGCTTCCCCGAAGCATACAATCAATGTGTGTTTAGTGAGTGTTTAAAATTAGAATAAGTAGGGGAGAGGCTGACAGACTCAGGTGGGGCATTCAAGAGACTAGGTACAGCATGGGTGAAATCCTGGAGACGAGAAGAGTATTAGGAGATAAGAGTAGAGATAAAAAGGGTGCAGTGTTAATTAAAGCTCAGTAGATAAGGGGGTTTTAGGTTTTATTATGGGGGGTTATAGGGATTGTTATGATGGAAAGCAGATTAAGAGCAAATCTAAAATGTTTAGGTTATAAAAGTGTTTTGCTGTTTTTCCAATCTAATGTAATGATATGACTACGTCTGTTTGTTTCTGAACAAACCAAATGAGTAATAATGTTTGCCCTTAAACAAATGCACACATTAAACAAAACTCACTGGGGAATGGAGTCATCTAGTGCCCACAGTTAGTGTGACAGGAGCTAAATATTCCTTCTTACTTTCCTTTGGTTGGTCCTGTCAATTACACTTTCAAAGTGATAACTGCTCAAGCATTTATGGAAGCAAGAAGATATACAAGTACTGTATAATTAAGCAGATGAGCTGCGAGTCACCAGCGCAATCACCGCGTTACAACAATAAAGCAGCAGTAAAGTCCAGTCGTTTGCAGGCATTATATATAGAGTATAGGTATAAGATGCAGGAAGCGCACACTCAGCAACTTAAACTAGGCTTGTGTTAGCCTTTAAAAAAGGGGAACTTTTTGGAAGACATAGACCCTGTTACATCTGGTGCAACGCTAACACAGCACTTAACAATAAGAACATCATACTAACAGTCAAGCTTGGCGGAGGTAGTTGTGATGGTCAGGGGCTGTTTTGCTCCTTCAGGGCCTGGGCTGTAACTGAGCCATGAATTCTGCCAGAAAACCCCAAAGGAGAACGTCTGACCATGAGTTTGTGATCTAAAGCTAAAGTCGAATTGGGTTATGCAGCAGGACAATGATCCAAAGCACACAAGTAAGTCCACCTCTGAATGGTTCAAAAGAAACAAAATTAAGGTCTTGGAGTGGCCTAGTCAAAGTCCTGACTTAAATCCGATTGAGGTGCTGTGACATTAAAAGGCAGTTTATGCTCAAAAACCCTACAATGTGGCTGAATTAAAACAATTCTGCCGAGAAGAGTGAGCAAAATTCTCCCAGTGATGTAAAAGACTCATTGTCAGTCATCGCAAATGTTTGATTGCAGCTGTTCAACCAGTTATTAGTTATTTTTTGACATAGGTTACTTGGGTTTTGACTCTTTACCTTCAATAAACAAAATGATTATTTAAAAATGTTGTGTTTACGCATGTTGTCTTAGCCTTAAGTTAAGATTAGTTGGATGATCTGAAACATTTAAATGTGACCAATAAGCAAAAATAGAAGTGATCGGAAAGGGGCAAATACTTTTTGTATCATATCTCAGAACCCGTCATCAGTTTATATACGGATATTATTCTGTGGTACTGCCCCTTGACATTAAAAACACACCCAAGGTCATTGTGAATATAGAGTAGACATAATGGAGTCATATTTGAGTGTCATAGGCCGGACACCATGTTACTGCTATGAGGTAGATTGGGCCCATACCAATGCGTAGAAAAAAGGTATCATTCTACTATCTACAAATGACTTGAAAATATAGATGTATTAATTTTGCACATGAAGGTTATTCAAACATTATTTTATTTGAAGCCTCTTATCTGTTTCTGGTTATTTTTGCCCTACATGCAGTTAGCCTCAAGGTCAATGAGATGGATTTGTGCTGAATGAATGAAAATGTCTGCCAAGACAAAAAAGCTACAAAATAAGTCTATTTATGGCATACTGCCTGAAGTTTGCTTATTGTTCCCTTATTCTAAAGCACTAATAGAACTGATTCAGGATTGTTTGCCCTTGGAGAACTTACAGCAGATGGGAAGAAGCACCATGAAGCAGGAAAATGCTGCATCTGATGCTGTATCAGGCGTGAACAGCATAAATGAAAAGGCTTTTGAGATCGAAGAAATTGGTGCAGATCGGTCTGCAAACATCATGAAGAACTTTGGAAAAAAGTGTTATGGTTCTTGCTTAGCTGGGTTCACTCAGCATGTTGACTTAAAAACTGCTTGGAATCAAATGCTGAGACTGGACCTCATCACTCAATAAAACAGATACGCAGATATATTTAGACATTATCTTGCATTATCTTTTAGGTAAAAAAGCATGATGTGGTCCTTCAAAGCAATTTGTATCATTATCATTTGTTAAAATTGTGTAACTGGAGTTGCCAACTGTATCTTTTTGATATGGACAGCCTCAAGAGCTCTCTCAACCATGTCAACAGCTCCCACCTTGCTTTGGATGTCAAGATGCAAGCCCCTCACTGGTGCTCCCACTGGTCAAAAAAAAATATAACCAGATATGACTCCACACCAACAATAAATGAAACTCTGGATAACTAGAGGCTTGCGCTAAAAAAGTGCATATATTTTTGGCACTGGTGCCCTTGTCCTGGTGGACAGAAACTTCAAACTTCAGAGAGTTGTGGTAAAGCAGTGTAGGTGTCATGAATATATTATGCTATTCTTCATATGTCCTGGTTCTCCAAGATAAACAAGTCCCTAAAATGGCAGTTGAAATAACCTAACCTGATATGGCATAATTGCTGTAACCCTTGCTATCAGATGAAGATTTTCAATGCGTTGATACAAGTAGGGCTGTAAAGGGTGCCCCCCCCCTCAGTGACAATGTGGACAAAGGTCAACGAAGTCATTTTTTATCTGTAGTTTCTTCGTTGCATATCAGCTACCCATATTATAATAAGATAAAAGCCTAAAGGTAGAAGACCAGATCTAGACACCCCGACCCTGTATTTGAATTCTATGCTTGGAAATATCTAGGAAAATTGTGATTGATTGTGCGTGAAGAAAAACAATGCTTTTGATGATATTGTACTTCTTTGCTCTTGCTAAACATAAACAAAACATTAACTGAATACTTCAACATACACAATAAATATATGGAAAGAAAGAAAACTACTGTATTCAACACCTGGGCAAAAAACAATTCAAACGAAAAGAGTTTTTGATTTTCCACTTCCACTGCTGGCAAGTCAGAATAAACTTTTATACAGTAATGGCACCAATATAACTAGGACAAGGTAAAATAGTTTGGACTTTGTGGCAGATCAGAGCTTAAGACCTTCCCTGCTGCTATGAATTAGATGTGGAGATACCTGCAGCATCCAGGGTATCCTAATTATCAAGATCAAGGACAAACTTGTACAATAAGAATATTTCAGTCTGCAAATAAGAAGGTGCATTACTGAAGTTAAAGTCCAGCAGCCTCTAATTGAAATCATGCACCAGAAGTAAAGTAGGGTATTGGAAGAGCCCAGCGGACATGCTACAGAGTCCATGAGGACACAAGCAGGAGGCCAGCGGTAGCCGGGTATCAGGGAAGGTACAGATTGAATACCCAGAGAACTCAGCAGAGCAAACCAAGAACAAAGTCTATGCCCGGGAAGTCAATTGTTAAGTCAAATTTATAATAACATGACAACTAAGCTACTTTCACTCTGTAGACTACTTTGAGAACATTATGTAAACCCACACCCCCCCCCCAAATGAAAGGACTTTCAGAAGCACAGAGCTAGAAGAGGCATCATGAAGCTCTAACTCTAATCAGAGTTTTTTTTAAATTAAGGATGAACAAAGACTCATATTAGAAAATGAAGATGGAAACATCGGAAGACTTAAGAAAAGACTAATACAAAGTTCATTAGACAAATCTTATATTAATGATTCACTTGAATTAACGTTTAGTGTTTGTTTAAACAACGACCACATAATATGTAAGAACGGGAAGGAAAAAAAAAACGAATTTGAAGAGACAGGCATGTCAAAAACCAACTAAGGCTCCATGAAAAAAGAAAAGAATATTTGCTGGAGAAGAATTCTGTTTAGAAATATATTTGTCTAAAATCATGGTAATACAGAACTTCTCAGTAAATAGCATTGCGAACCCATTCAACCTCTCTCGCGACACTTTTGTCCATATATATGATATAATTAATTGGAGCGTGGAGAAACCTCTCTCACCTTAGTTAATACAATTCTGTATTCTATTTCAACATTAGGAAGAGAACAGTTCATAGATTTAAGAAATTGAAAGTCCGTTGTTTGTTTTCTGTGGAAAGACTTCACAGAGTACTCAAAGCTCCGAGAACAAGTATACCCCATTAGTATAACACACATTTTGAAAACACAATGCCTTCAAAGTTAAACATTTCTTCTCATGTGGTATTTTTCCATTTATCAAAGTTTCTAAAATTTATACAGAAATCCAAATATATCTACCCGCATATGCTTGAATCTTGTTGTCAAAGACGATATAGATTCATCAATGTTGACAAAAAAAAATAAACCCTTTCAAACAATTTCTCAGGTCTTCCAGAACTCTTTCATCCATTGAGTTATTTTATTTTTTTTAGCTTAGCTTTGAGGTCAAAATCCATTTCACATGCAATTTCTTTTGCTGCAATGTTAGCGGCGGCAAAGCCATAGTCCCTGTTAGTATTATTATTTATTGATTTATATAGTGCCATCATATTCCGCAGCGCAGTGCACTGGGTGAAAAAGACAACTCAAGTGGTGCATCACATAAAAATTTGGACAGAAACAAATGGTATTGAATAATAATTTCTGTGTTGGAAATATTGATTTTTTTTCCACGGTCTATATGTTAAGGCAGAGAACTCCAGCCAAACTTGTTTATATGCATGTCCAGATTATGGAAACCCCCCACATGCATAGGATTTTCATGGTTTTGAGGAATCCGTACGGTGCAAATGTTTTGATAGATTTTTGTTCAGGTTCAAAATACAGTTTTTCTGCAAACTTTCCGCAGCCGCAGCACCCCAACTCTGCAAAAGAAGATCTGCATCCAAAAGATGGCCCTGAGCGTATTGAAAGAATCTGTGGACTGTATTTTTTTTGTAAAGGCTACATCACTTTATAGCTCATTAAATTGGCCTATTGCAATTTGGAATAATGTACAAGACATGTAAATACAGGCACGTACCTGGTTAAGGTCACTAGCCAGACATTAATACAAATTTGGAAAGAAATAGGCATCTACCAAATTGAATTCCTAAGCAATATATAGATCTTCACATGTAAGATGTATAGTGGAAAATCCAATGGCCTTTATTAGGAGTGCATGGGTTTGTTATAACCTGCTTTGAAATTACATACCTACATTTTTTTTGTAGTGTTTCAATATTACTCCATTGTTAAGTGCTCTCCTTCCATCACTATCTTTTTTGTTCTTCAAAGGCTCCAGTTTCACACTGTGCCATTTCTATGGCAACGGTGCATTCTAGGTTGGAGGTTGATATCTCCCCCACAGGCACTGTGAATAGGAGGTAATTAAACTGGTGGCTAGTGGAGTACATCACTTCAGACAAATGCTTTCTCACCTTTATGGTGGTGTTATCAAGGGGGCCGTGTCAGCCAGTCCCATGTGGTACCAAGGGAGCTAAGAGTAGCAGTGTGATTAGTCGGGATTTTATACTGAATTTTCCACTTTCAGCAAACATTAAAAATAAGCTCATAGGTAGGACCGCTATACTTACACAGGACCATCTAAAGGCAAAATTGGCACCATGAAGTGATGCACCTATAGAGATTAATAGATGATACCAAAAGTTAGGCACCAGCAGTAAAATTCTAGAATACCCGGTTACCGGGAAATGATTTATTCAGCATGTGTATGCAGTGCTACATAGACATACAAAGCATTGTAGAGATAATTTTATGGCATAGCAAGCAGATCATACACTAAATATTTTTTAAAAAAATCTTATTCAGAATGAGACTTAAGCTTGTGTTTGTATTTGCATAGTTGTTGGTTCACTTCCGGTTTTACAGACTAAAATTACTGTTGACATTTTAAGGATGATGGACTCTGAAACAAGATATTGCTGCGAGTCCTTTGAATAGAAGAAGAAAAAGAAACATCCTGGGGCCGTGAAAATATCTGCAGCTGGAGTCCTAGAAGCCTAGACTCCTCACAGCATTGGCACTTTAGTGGTCACTTATGAAAAGTGGTCTTGTCATAGCAACCAATTAAATCATCATGTTGATTGGACCATTCTGTTGGTTGCTATGGCGATAAAGCCACTTCAGTTGTTGTTGATGTTCCTACATGTAGTACTTTGCAAAGAATTTCACCATTCATAGAGCACCTTCTATGTCTTGAATCAAGTTTCTGTTGGTTTCAGTAGGGACTCCACTAGGTATGCGTGGAAAGCTGGCGCCACACAAGTTGCCTTTTCTTAGCCTAGTCTAGCAAGTGGTTAAGAGATGCCCCATTCTGTGTGTTCAAGTGATGTCACTGACAAAAGAGCATGAGTGTGTGCATAATAACAAACATCTTAATTAACTCCTTGTACCCTTCGTGATGCTCCGTGCCATCATGCCTATAGTGACAGCAAGAAATGCAATGTGGAAAGAAACCGAATCAGCTGAAAAAAAGCATGCAGGAGACTGCCTGAGTTGCAGGAACCATCACTGAGCTCTTTGCTTCAATACTCACAGGATTAGGTGGTTGGGCAGTGAGTGCTGCTGATTGGTCAGTGACATTCATATCAATATTTTGGACTACATCAAAAATGATAAAGAGGAATCAGTAAGAGCACCGGTTACACCAGAATAACAGAAAATGCTCGAACTTCTCTGCTGGCTGTGTCAGAAAGAATATTAAATGTAAAAATGTTCCCAGAAGCAATGGACCCCTGCTTGCTGATCTCTGTGTGGTCATCACTAGTGGGGCTCAAAGTGAAAAGTGGTGGAAACAGTGTTTCTTCCTCTTCAAAGAATTTATGAATTAAAAAAAATATATTTAAAGAAAAAAAAAATGAATTAAAAAAAATAATGAACTCCAGTAATGTCATCGTGAAATCATGAGGGGTAATGTCCAGTTCAATGAGAGATCTCTGAGGGATCACCAGAAAAAAAGTGTAAAAAGTAAAAAACAAATAAAAAAATGGAGAATATTATACATTATACTTAAAAAAAAATCTTTTTGCCCCAATCCAAGGATAAAAAAAATAAATAAAAAAAATGTTGCTCCCTTATAAAAACCTATCCATGTAGGAGTATCATATTCAAGGAATGTTCTTGAACATAAATTAAAGGTGTTTTTTTCAGTCAAGCCTAACTTGTGGAAGAAATATTTATTTTCGTGAGCTATTTTTCCTTTTTTGTTTTCTTTATCCAATGGTTGGAAACTGTTTGACCAATTCAATATGGTGCTTTTAATCTGTAATTCCTGCTGCAGTTGGTACAACTCAGTTTTTTCAGATGCACAACATCTGTTTATTTTAAACCAGACTGTGTGTGAATCCATTCAAGTACAAACCGAGCCATTCAGGCAATACACTAAAGTAATTGACAGGGTTTCACTGTTCATGACACTTACTCCTTACTCCTCAGTTTGTGTCAAAATTACTCCGGCTACGCTTTGATAAGCTTGAACCTTCAATACATACTTTATTAGGTTTGATTTTCTTTTATTATGACGAAGATCTGACTTTAGAGTTTACATAAATATAATAAAAGGGTATGGTGTTCAGTTGTGAAGAACTGGGCAACAACATAACTAGTATTTATTTACATAGCACCTTCATCCCAGTTGGACTCAAACTTTCTTGGTGCACACTCTCGGAATTAAGCAAATCAGTAGCTGAATAATAAACATTATTATTACCCAATGAAAGGTACTCAACCACGGAAGGATGAAGGGCTGAGATGACCTGCTGAGATTTGAACTCTGAGGCTTGATCAGGCTCTGCACTCATTTATTAATGGAGCCATCGCACCAACATAATCACTATAAGTAGAGCAGGAGATGAGAATGGGCTGCACCGACTCATCGTTTCTCAAACAGGCACTCTTTCATCTAGGAAGCTTCTCTTTTATTGGCCATGGTGTCTGTTTTATGACTTCTGCACCACTCCTGACTGCTTGCATGGTTATTATATATGTAGTTATATAGTGTTCATTCATGTGAACAATAGGTTTATTTTCCTCTAGTAGCAGTTAAGGATCGAACCTTGCCAGAACATGGCCTGCATGCAGTAGCCTGTGGAGCATTTCATACAAAATCTGCAGGAACAAAGGAAGGCCAGAAGACTTCTATATATAATGAAAAAGAATGAACAGCATTGTAATAATGACTATTTTTTACATATATTAAAAAAATGACAGGAAAGAATTGATGTACATAAAAAAGTATTTTTCTAATATATATATAAAAAGAGATTCTGGTGGTCTTATTACAATAGAAGTCAATCAGCATTGGCCGCTATGGTAATAAAACCATTTGTAAAGCTATGCACCAGGATGACTTTATACATAACTACTGTTAAGCTCATACAATAACACCTGGCTTAACATGCAATTTATTTTAAAATTTGTAAGGCCTTTCACACATGACTGTGTTATATGGGGCCTAGCATTGGTGTTATATGGGGCCTTCATTGCACATGAGATCACATGAATACAGGGAGTTGCTCTGTTAATGGTGAATTCACTAATTTCACTGAACACTCATCCCTTTGTTAATTAACCCTATACATACCATAAAGTGGAACACGGGCAGCTCTGGCTACCAAATCACAGAAAAAAGCTTGCAGATGTACCTGGCATATACAGCGCACTTGTGTTACATATATGTAAAATAAGGTTAACATACAACTTTAATAGCCATTGTTGACGCTACAGATGAACGGAAATCATTCCTGTGACAGTTACATCACAGAACTTGTATTTTTTACTTCTTCTGTGTTGGTGACCAGGATCCCGGCTGAAATGTATTCCCAGTGCTGGCTGGCTCTTCAGAGGGCTTCTGTCTGCCAAAGAGAGAGGCTGATGCATGTCCCTTTATTTGAGTCTTTTGCGGCGGGATTAGATCTCCATCCTTATTTTCTTGGCTCTGTTGCATTTGTTCCTTTTCTGCAACTTCATTGGCTTTGGTTTTTACGTCTTCTCTTAATTTTTCATTCCTAAGAATTTCCTAGGACAGATTTAAAGAAGTACATGAATTGGTCTCTCTAGTTTGCTAAACAAATATACCTTAGCAGATGTCATTTTATGCTTTCCTCTGGGTTTAATCACATCGAATCACAAAAGCCTTATTAGAATCATTTGTTCCCACAGTTTTTGTGGCAACAGTCTATCAATGTCTGCTTTTCTGTCGCATGATAAATGTTCCTGGTTAAAATTATGAACGAGTTTTCCACGATGAAAGAAATATTACTGGGAAAGGGTTTGGGCATTCAACAGTACTAGCAATGATGTTTTCAATGCTGCATTTATTACAATGTTCAGTTTAACAGAGTATGTAGATCACATTTAAGTATTAATAAAACTAAAACAGGAAAAATGTTCCACTTTGTTAATAGTGACTTCCCGTTTTAATGTAAGGGATGTATACTGAAATAATTAAGACTCCTTGACTCTTACCCTTACAGCTGTGTTCTTTGGTTCTATGATTCATGTCAAATGACTGCAAAAATCACTACAACAGGTAAAGAAATGCTAATATATCTACATCTCAAATGACACTTGGCACAGACTAGTGGCACATCATCAACAAAAATGGCGGACACATTTATCACTAAGCCATTACAATGTTTGTCCCTGAAAAACTGTGCTCAAAGGCAATTCAGTGAATTCCTGTGAAGAACCATTGACAACCCCCCCTCAAAAAAAAAAAACAAAAAAAAACTAGAAGACTTTCTGGAGAAAAGGTAAAGTCAGAAAATGAGTGGGAATGCAGACTCCCTCAGCATTCCGTAAAAGTTGCCTTCTTAGAGGGAAATCTGGCCCTGGCTCTTGGTAACACTTACTGTACAGCATGCCAATAGAAGATGTGATACATTTCACTTAATCCTCGAGTTTAATCTAAGAAAAACGTTTGATACTCTTAGAGATTGAAGGATTACCTAAGGTTTTATTCCTGCTGATTTGGGGACACTTAGTTCCCACGCTATATGCGAAAAATCATTATAGTACACTACTCACGTTCTTCCTTCGAGCCATTTCTTTCAATGATAAACTATAAAATATGCAATTACACAAGCAGATTGCCTTCACTGATCTTGCTTTGTGATGTCCTCATGCTACTATTAATCATTCAAAAAGTATGATAAATGTTATTTGTAAGTATCCTACCAATAAGTTATCACAACCTAGCATCTGGTTCTCATTATTCCACATGAGCAAGGGTATAATTTATTTCCGCGTTTTGAGCAGGCTACAAGATTCTATTATATGAATTAAAAATACCAAAACATATACCATGCAGGGTGAGATGTGAGCCCTGAGCTTAAAGGAACATTATACACACACAGAATAGTAAAATAATCGCACAAACCCATTCCCAGTGCTTGCGTACATGACTGCACATACACGGGCATCTCACACGGCAGCCTGACTGCCGGCAATAAATGATCCAGCACTCCAGAGCGCTTATCTCCATATACTCAAACCATCCTCTTTGCTCTGCCGACAACTAGCTGTTCTCCCCACTACTTCCCATACAAGCCTCCAGGATTTTACCTGCATCTTTTCTAACACATATTCTAATATTAACCTCTAGATAGAAACTCACCTGATTTGAGAAGAATATAACTTCTTAACACCTACAACCCGCATTTTGGAATGAATCATCTGTTCTCTACACCTTTGAGATCTTGAAGCCACTAAATCTTTCTCATGATTCTCACTTGTCATGCAGACCCTCATTTTGTCTCTCAATGCCCCTCCTAAAGGAGCAGGCCCCTTTTCTTTCTTTTATAACAGTATGTCCAATGTGTGTTTTAATGTTACTGGTAATTTTGTAATAGTAACACGGAATCTGCTGGCACGGCACAAATAAAAAGCACTATAATGATTTTACTACACCATTACAGAGAATACTTATTTTCTGACATTTCTGCTAAGCAGAGACTTCATGAGGCCTAATTCACATAAAATGCGGTTCATATAAATAGATTTGCTGTAAATCATGTGACTGTAGGTGACAAACAAGAAACGCACTTTCACATTATTCACCACACAAGGCATTTCCGAAACCCACATACACGTGAATCAGGCTTCATTAGGTCTCTGAAAACATTTCTGATGTAATAAAACCGATTCATTTCTTTGTTTTCTTGTGTGTGCTTCCACTTTGTACTGTTTGTGTTCCATCTAGCTTGTTTTGATGTCAAAAGGAAAAGACTACGCTATTTTGTTAAAGACAAATATAGTGAAGTAAACGCTTTGCTTCCCAGAACCCCCAAAGGAGGTTAAAGAAACCATTACCGTCCAGTTGACTACCATCAGTTCTCAGCCTTACTCCAAAAGTCGCCAACGCTACGAATAACGTATTAACTCTGCGAATAATGTATTGTCACAACCCAGAAGTATAAATCTGATCACATGAAAAGCTGAAACGGAACCAAGGGGAAAAAAACAAGGACATGGCAACAAAAACAGTCTTTAACCAAAGAAACTCCTGCCAGCTCAGCAACTTGAGATACGGCGGAGCCGCCAAGACACATTCCAGGGAAGAGGAAGCCTGTACGGCAAAGCCGCCGGTAAGATATACTCAGAGCTAGGTGGGGAATCTGTTCAAGACAACAAAGGCTACGCGAGCAACGCCTTCCCAAAAGCAGCAGTTTCTTTGTGTTCCTGCCAGCTAAAAGTAAACAGTTGCCAAATCAACGTCAACCCTGATTTATTCAGATTCAATTTCAGAGCAAACATCCTTTGATCAATTATAATAATTAAAATGTGAACAGTATTTGGCTTCTTTAAAATGCATTTTAAGCTCCACGTCCTTCGTTATTTTTACGGTTTCCATGAGCAACAAATCGACTTGAGAAATCTTGTTACTTGGGGACAAAATGCCCCTTGCTATTGTCCTATTGTTGTAAGGAATTTATATGTAATATTTTTAACAAAAGCTCTCATTCTTTTATTTCTATGTTTCATGTAAGCATTCACCTACCCATTATTCTCTTCTCTTTGTAAAGCTAGTTCTTGTGACCTGGAGGTCTCTTGACTTGCAACCACAACTTTAATCAGTGGCCTTTTTTTTTTGCTTTATAAGCTACAGGGTACATCTAAATATAAGAAACTATGAATGCGTTAACTTTAGCACAATTAAATATGTGTTATTTCTGGGTTAAAGGTTACAAGTCATACTAGAAATTGTGTTTCTATTGCTAAATTTGGTTATAAAACTGATCTTGTTGGTGGAATTGGTGAAACAATATCTTTAAACAAGAGAGGCTCTGGTTATTAATTCTACTAACCTGGATCATATCCACATAATTCTCTAGTATCTCTTTTCTGGTTGAATAAATAGCTTAATTGGTGATCACCAGTAATCAATAATACACACAACTTACTATAATAAACATTAATACAACAATGGTACACTCTTTAGTGCTGGGTTTCCAAAGGAAAAACAGCATTATAAATCACAGTTGATTGTATGATATTCACATACCGGCATACATTACTATCCAGGTGTCAGGAACATTCAGGACACCATATATTCATGTTATAAGTATCAGGAATTCAATGTTCTATTATCACATCAGACCTTACTGTTATCAATATATCTCAGCAAGTATAATAAAGTACGCTTGACATTTAGCAAACTTTAATTCACATTAATCATAATCTTTAAAAATGGATGATCTTGGCACTTTTAATTAAACTACGTATGAGGAGCCAATATAATAACCTAATTAATCATATCTAATTCCGAATTTTTTTGTGTGTTAATAACACATGTACCGTTACGGGTGACAATAAGCCTACCCTGGTAACTTGGCACGCATTAAAATTACTAATGCAAAAAAGAAAATAAAAAGAAAATAAACCTTAAACAGTAATGACCTTATGTATACAAAAACATCCCTGACCCCCCCTTTTCCCCAAATTCTTTGGTACAATTCTGTATATTTACCAACCGTTATGTTGGTGTTAATTGACTATTCTGTTATCTCTCTCCTATTGCTAAGTTGCTGGCTGTTGTTGATTCGTTCAGGCAGCTTGATCAGGGGATCAGGAGGCATTGCTTGATCAGGGGTGCAGTAGCCATAACTGGGTGGGCAAAACCAGGGGCAACAAGAGGGGAGTGGGCAGAGCTAAAGACCACCCCACCCACCCGAAGATAAAAAGGCTTCTCCAGAGACGCAGTAATCGGCTGCCCTACTCAGACCCTCTATGACAGAGCAAAAGTTCTCTGTATGCAAATATTTCACACCTTTAGACATTATTTCCGTGTACAAAGATAATGGCTGAACCGTAATTAAAAGGTCGCTCCTGAGCTGCATAACTATACTAATAAAAAACATTTTACCAAACCACATAACTAGATTTGTCCAGATGTTATGCAAGAACCATCATCTGTCACTAACAAACCGAGCCTGGATCACCCCCAAAAGACCACTCTCCACTTTTACAACGCGTTTATAATTCCACGTACACTCTAATTTGCCGTGTGGTACTCTGTGATCTAGATGTGGAGTGTTATGCTAAACTCTGTATCGGTTCTAGTTAATAAATGTATTTATGGCTCTAACTCCCTGCCTGAGCACGACGCCAGTTATTGTGTACGAGCCTCTCTTGGCTTATATTGTCAGCGTTGATTAGCTGTCTGTGAGCAACGAGGTTCAAATGTATCTGCACCTGCGTAGTTCAGGTAATACAGCAACCCAGCAGGTCGATACAGAAAATATCTACGGAGCAATTGACAAATGACCAACATTTCCTTGCATGTATCTATCCAGATACCCTGACCAGTGTTTCCGGTAATATATGTCACTACCGCTGGACATAATCACATCTGGCATCCAAAGCGTTTCAACGGGAATTCCATAGCGCCAGCCATTAAATAAGCTATATTGCAGTTTAATGCTTTGGCATAGGGAGTGAACTATCCTGGCACATGCTAGATGAACATTTGGCTGTTATTGTCTACCACACTTAGGTAGATACAAGTAACTAGGTTGTGTTCTAGATAATTTGAATTCTTAATTACTCTTTAGAACTTATTCCAACAGCATGAAGGCTCAGGTGAGGCACAGATCGGCTCATTACAAGCGCCTTGTATATTGCAGCCGCTTTGTACTTGCCGGATGATCACAATTAAACAGTTATTGTTCTAATAAAAGGCTACAAGAAGCAATTTAGGCAGTAAAAAAAAAGTCAGAGACCTTTTTGCAAAAAGGAAATAAAAGTCAGAAATTATAACCTATATGAAAGATGAGGCCCTTAAATGTAAGTGCTTTAGCATACCTGTTCTACCCGAGTGTGCGGCAGAGAGATAGATAGATCACTGATGCAGCACATAACTTGGCAGATGCCCGGAATACAGGCTTTTAGCACAAAAAGAGCAATTTACCGGGGCAATTGCCATTTCTGAATTGTATAGATTTTTTTTAAAGTAAAAAAAATAAAATAGTTTTTATCCCCCTGTAAACATAAGAAATCAGAAGCCGTACAGTCTGCAAATTTTTTTTTTGTGCACGTTTGCGGCTCAAATCCACAAGCTAATCAATGAACATTATATTCACACGCTGTTTGGGGAGGGGAACATATTCTACACACTTTGGTTAAAAAAAAAAAAGTATTACTCCTTTACACTATCTGAATGCCATGTCCCACCTAGTTTTCTCCATGTCCCACCTAGTTTTGTGTCCTTTACCCATCTTTTGTTCCTCTAGTACAGGGGCGTCCAGCGTGCGGCCCTCCAGCTGCTTCAGGACTACATCTCCCATAATGCTCTTTCCGCTAAAGGGCTGGCTGAGAAGTATGGGAGATGTAGTCCTGCAGCAGCTGGAGGGCCGCACGTTGGACGTCCCTGCTCTAGTATATGTACTCCAATCCTCATAAGCACCCATTCGTAATGAGGCAAAACAGTATGGCATTTTATTATTTCTTTTAAAAGTGTAATCGCATAAAAACACAAATGACAATTGAGAATTCCTGCCAGAAATGATGAATGATACAAAGTTTTAGGAATTAGAAATGTTGTTTCTCATGCAGCATTTATTAACTGTTAAATTTACACGGATTGGACATGTAATGTCTGATATTATTTATTATACCACGTCTCAGCTAAAAGACGTTACAGTGATTAAAACATGGCCATTATCGTCATAGCTTCATATAGTATTGTTATCACATTTAATGGTAATGAAGAAATCTGATCATTAAACCTTTCAAAAATTAGAATTAACAATAAGGTAAGAGAAAGGACGAGACTCATTCAGCTCATCTTCCTGATGTAGAGACTCAAACCTTAAGCGGTCCTAGGTCTCTTCTTAGATCTAGGATAGCTGTATGCCTATTCCATGCATGCTTAAATTCTCTCGCTGTATCAGCTTCTACCACTTCTACATTAGAAAGAGGGGATGAGACCTTAAAACATTATTAGATAGGGTTAGAAAAAATCTAAAACCCCTGAATGCATTCATGATATTCTAGTGCAAAGTTTTAATAGTATAGTGGAATGTTCATACCGAGTAGGCATATAAATACAAAGGTCGTTATATAAATTTCAGTAAACCGTCATTTAAAGGAAAAATAATTTGACTGATTAAAAATCTAAAAGAATACATTCTGTTCAGTTTATATAAATAGAATTAATGATGCTAAACGCTGTGTAGGTGACAGCCCCACATTAATATTCATTTACGACAGTACCTGCCATCCTCCTTGAACAATGAAATCTACTGATGTGTGAAAGAAGATGGTCCTCTATGAATGAAATCACAGACGGTGGGCCAATGGCCAGGAAATACAAAAGGTAAAACGGGCTTGGCACAGAATGAAGGACTTTAATGGTTTATATGTAAAATTTGATAAATGCGCTAACAAAAAAAGTAAATAAGTAAGAATGGTTAAAAGGAGAAACAAAATATTTTTGTACAAACGTTTCAAGAAAAGATTTAGAGAATCCCTTGTATCCCATAAGCAGTCTCTAGCGCCTGACTCTGGGATAGACCTATTAATAGAGATGTCAAAAACAAGTGTCGAAAGCAGGAAGATATTTTTGGAATATGAAATCTTTGAGTTTTAAAGATGGCAGCATAGTTTTAAATGCAAAATTCCAGCCAAACGTATTCTCGTTTAATAAAACAAACAAACCAAAAAAATCTGCATTACAAGTTTTCGGGTGTTAAGTTTGCATTAAATGCCAATTTGGAATTTAAGTTTAAGTGGCTGGAGGCCAATCCAGGTGAGTTTCCCTGCATACTGTGGTAGAGTTGGGTTTCTTAATTGGAACGGATTTAAAAAGTTTCACATTTTGGCCCTATTACTTTTTAAACAGACCAGAACAGTGGTACTGCATGGTATGTTGCCATAGCAGCAGGAAAAAAGTGTCTTTTATGTGATCACCCCCTTCATGATCATGTTTCCCCAGAGCCCCTGGTGCCTAGGGCCCCCCACTTGCTGCACTGCACAGTATGCATACTCTACTTGTTGCCAGATGGGGGCTCATTTGGTGCAGGGGGCCCCTTCTCCTACAGCAAGTGTATTTGCAGAAACACAGACTCCATTATAGGCATAAGGGATGACAGAGCCAGCTTCCTACTTCCTGTCATGTGACAGGATACCAAACACCTCCTCAAGACATTACTATTTGCTCGCATTTAATTTTTTTATCATCATAATGATCAAATATCCTGTTTCGGCTTAATGTTTTCTGTATGAGTTTTCACTCATTTTATCCATCTAGAGACTCCCATCATAACGCTGCTAACACTTTGTATCGTTCTTGAATATTTGCCAGGACAAAGGAGGCAGCCCTCAGGAACCGACGCTCATCATTTTACTGTAACTTGAATTTATTTGGGTAAACAGACAAAATAACAAAACTTGTGTCCATGTGCAAATATTTCCGGACCTACCTGGATATACTATTGTTGGTGTTTTGCTGTCACTGTAAAGTTTGTTTTTACAAATTTAGTGCTGTTTGTTAAAATAATCAGCTCCACTATTTTGAACCATTGGCTCTTTCATAGGCTAACTGGTGTGTCTACCGAGTTTCCGAGAACAAGGAACACCAAGTTACCATGTGCCTTATGTTTGAAAAATCTGGGTAACCACAAACAGTTCCTACTATCCCATCATTTTTATGCCTTAAATGTTGAAAAACTTTTTGAGCCTTCAAAACACAAAGATTAATAGATAATAGATTGTAAGCTCTCAAGAGCAAGACCTGTTTCTCCTTCTGTACCAGTATGTCTTAACATGTTATTCTTATTATCAAGATTGTTCATTTTCACTGTCCCCCTATTGTAATAGCGCTACGGAATTGGCCATTACAAAGTTATGCATTTAAGACTTGTTAATTCAAGTGAGATTCTAAGGAATGAAATCTTCTTCTATACAACGTGACCTCATAGTTTGGAATAGGGATCTGCCGTGATACCTTAATCTAAACGTCTCAATGATGTGTTAAAAGCTTGGCACTATATATTGTGTGTACCGTAGCTGCTGATCTTACACACAGAGATTCCCAGATATTTCAAGCACAAATATTCTGACAGATGCAAAAATTCTAACCACTTAAAAAAAAAAATACTAAAAGCTTAACATAACTTTCAGGACAGTGACTGAACTTGAACATTTCTTGCAATTATCTCAAGTTTCTGCTATTTAGGTGGATATTTCAGTAACTTACATTTTTTTTGTTCAATATTACAAGTACATTTTCTCCACACACTTAAAACAGTATCTGTCACAACAGTATTTAAGAGAATAAAGGTAGGTGGCACTACCACAAAGTAAAGTTCCTTTCATTTAGTTTTACCTCCTACCTGCACACCAAGCACACTGTGTAACAGAACTTCTCCCAAAATATCATATATCATAATGTGACAAATAAAAAATAAATTATTTCAATCAACAAGGCAGAAAAGAATGACAGGTACAGTAACAGTTATATCCACTTCTTATTACCATTCCATCACCGGTAGCCCCCTGATCCCTTCTTCTATGGCTGCTGTATGGAGAGGGGCAGAGCTTTGGGGGGGCATGTAATAGTCCGCTCACCGTCTCCACCAACAAACTGTATTCCCCGTAGCGGCCTACTCACCTTATCCATTAATGCACTTTGGTTATGCAGGGTGCTGGGTTGTACAGCATTGGTGGCAAAAAGCAGGAGGTGGTTATTTCACTTTAGAGATCTCTGGTTGAAGGGTATTGTGTACAGCTCTGGAGACCCCTTCTCCAGAACAATGTTGACATTCAGGGGGGGGTTCAGAAGAAGGCTACTAAAATGTTGAATGGTTCGGAGGCTAAACAGTCACGGTATGTGCAATACATTAGAGTGAGACAGCACTCAAGGGCAGTGGTGCAACACTTTGCTCTGATAAAATCATGTGAATGAAGGCGGGGGTGTAGATATACAACATGGGCAACATCTCTATTTGAGGAGAGAATTTAAACTACAGATCAATTTTACTCCCTGAAATCCCCTTTTGTTTTTCCCCTGGAAGGCACTATTCCCTCCTACTCATTTCATTAGCATGTTGGTTGACGGACCCCTTCACAACGTTGGATACGAAAGGTATAAGCATATAGTAAATTGTGAAATCAACAACTTTCACTAGAAACAACAAGACCCGCTCTGTTTGTGTGGGTGTCACTTGGCAGATGGTATCGCAAGCCTTGCTCAAGTCTGCCCAGACAAAATAAAAAGGAAAAAAATAGCAGATCAAACGAAACCTTATTTAGCTGACATGAAGCAGATTGCATCAGTTCTTAAATCTCTCTGGTGCGTCATAAGGAACTAAGTGTGTGTGATCACTTTGATTCCTGTAACGTAAATGAATCGCATGGTGCGTATCATTAATTGTAACAAACATAGGACAACAAGCCCCTCTGCACTTGACCATTTGCTCGCATTTAATTTTTTTATCATCATAATGATCAAATATCCTGTTTCGGCTTAATGTTTTCTGTATGAGTTTTCACTCATTTTATCCATCTAGAGACTCCCATCATAACGCTGCTAACACTTGCCAAGGAAGGCTACAAATAGTTCTTTGATCTCCAAATACCAGGGCTTTGGGGCAGCCTTTGGATTAGAGAATGGGGATTTGCCTGCCTCAGCCATGCATTTCGGTAGCTGGTCCTGCCCTCTACCACTTACCCATATCGCCCAGACTTGCCCCTGCCCCTCCCAGGATATCCATATCGCCCAGACTTGCTCCTTCCCAGCTAGCCATATCGCCTAGATCTGGCCCTGCCCCTTCCCAGCTAGCCATATCTCCTAGACTTGGCCCTGCTCCTTCCCAGCTAGCCATATCTCCTAGACTTGGCCCTGCTCCTTCCCAGCTAGCCATATCGCCTAGAGTTGGCCCTGCTCCTCCCCAGCTAGCCATATCACCCAGACTTGGCCCTGGCTTTTCCCAGCTAGCCATATCGCTGAGACTTGGCCCTGTACCCTCCCACCTCATATGGATCAAGATTGGGGGAGCACTGTTGGACTAGCTTTTGGAAGATCCAATAAATGCAGTCAAATTGGCCTTTTTTTAATATTTTTAAACTCACCTCAATTGTTGGCGGATCCTTTCTTTTGCCTCGGATCCAAGCTGCAAAAATAAAAAATAAATTGACTGGGATCAAAAATGCAGCGTTATAATCACAAAAAATGACTGATACCGTAAGCAGCATCTTCAAGCGCAAACACAATGGTTCTCTGAAGGTTTCATATTTTCTGTTTTATACAAATGGCCCATTAATGAATTTTTAACATCTTTAAAAAAATGTTTATCTCAGTCTGAGAAATTCCCCAAAGCCTCTAGAAACCTCTAATAGCTCCCATTACCTGATTGTTATTTACTCATGTGCTTTCAGAGACTATGGGAGCTTTATGGAAGAGTATAAATCACATAGGAAGAATTATCCAATTTCTGCACATTACCTGGAGAAAGTCCAAAAATGTTTACCTAACTTAAAAGCATTGTGTATTTCACAAGGAAAGTGTATGTGAAACTGAGCGATTTAGTTTATATTTATGACCACATTTCAAATAATCCCATTTTTCTCAACAATATAAATAGTATAATTAGTCTGATGCAGAATTTACAAATGAAAATCCTAGCTCCAGTGGTGTGTTGAGATTGATTGAAATCTCAGAGGTCCCAAAATCCCACGCAACTTCTATATGTTTTTTTATGTTGGTCCAACAAGAAGTATTATCTCGGACTAAGGACTCAAGCCACCAAAAAATGTATTAAAAAATATAATTTTAATTAAAAACATGTGTAGGGCCGCATACTGACAGTAACTTTTTTTTTGTTAGAAAAAAAAAAAAAAAAAAAATACATTTTGGGTGTTATTTTAGGGTTTTCCCATCACCTTTACCCGCCATAACTTTTGTTATTGGTATATATATATACATATCTGTCTGATGCTCTAGCACTGAATTTATTCATTCTTCATTTTCAATAAAAAGTTTGAGAATCACTCACATAAATAATAAATATCACATTTTGTTCTGATGCCAAGCCAGACTTCCACAGAACGACTAGAACAGGCAAATTTCCTGAACATTACAGCCGGGTCGCAAGCAACCATTACACATAGAAGCAAGAAAAACATTTCGAAAAGCTACAGAGCGATCAAATACATTGAGAAAATTATTTATTTTAATCATGCTGTATTTGCTAACACAACATAATGTGTATAAAATAAGGACTATGTTAAATATAGCTCCCTGCTTACCCCATGGAGACAGTATTTTATTTGCAATATAGACACTTTATTCCTAAAAAGGCAGATATTGTATTATATTTAGTAAAATTGTATAAAGCATGCCAGCCCAACACAAAACAACAAAAATAAGTTATTGTTCTGTACGTAACGGATGTGTTACCAACTAAACACTATATAGTTTGCAAGAATTGCGGTATAAATCCCGAGTTAATTGGATAAGAAGCGTATGGTACACACTATCCAATTAATCTGCATTATGATAAATCACACCGCGATGTTAAAAATTGTAGCAATTCAATGTTAGAGGAAAATTCATGTGTGTTCGAGATTACATAACCTTTCCGACAAAGTGCAAGAGGGTCATAAAGCGGCATCACAAAGGCCACTGCTTATGAGTAAAAATGAATCACTTAGTTGGGCGGCCAGATTAATGACGGATACACATGTGTTCCTCCAAGGCCTTTTACATGTGCAGCTTGTAAAACCATTTCAAACAAATGGGGCATTCCAAATGTCAGCGTTGCATTCATTTGTTGTGCCTTTGGTATCCAGTTTAACTCTTTCAAAGCCAAAACAAAGACGGTAATCTCACCAAAGTGGTTAATGGAGTTTTCTTAAGTGTTATAGATCATATGTAGATATCCGTGTTTAATATCATATTAACGTGCATTCTTTTTTTTTTTAAGTGGGGCTGTCACTGGCAGTAATCCGCCCAACTAAGCCCAACTGTACAAATTGTGTATAGTACTTTAATATGCATTTCTTTAACACGTAAGAAAGAAGAAACAAAAGAAAAAAACAAAAATAAAATTATTTCTCTTGGCAGAAGCTGCAGCAGAACACTTTCATGGTCCAATGATTTCCACCACAGATTGGCTGCTTAAAGTAGTCAATCAGTGGTGGGAAAGCACTGCCAATGAATATAGGGGATTTTCCCCCTATATGCATTGGCAGTATAGGGGGATTTTCCAGACTCACCCCATTAATTTGCAAGGGGACACCACATAAATGTAAAGGTACCACACAGCTATCATATGCATAATTTGTCCTTGAGCAGATATTCTCAGGCTTTTTAAAGGGTTAAGAAGTCAGGCCAAATCTACTGAAGGACAAATTATGTTATGATCTTCAGTGCAAATTGTGGGTCTCCTACTGTTCTGGACACATATGCTCAAAATGTCCATGCCTTACAAATTACCTCTACAGCACGGTAATTTATCTCTGATGGCTTCTCTGCAATACTATCCATCCTTCTAATGGGGCAATGCTTCTTCAAACATCAAGACCAGGTGCTTCAAATACACGAGACTACACAAACCACACACAAAAAAGCTTTATGGGTGTCTCCCCCAACAACTGTCATCAGCCAAGGATAAGGAATGATGTTTTTCCCCAAGTATTTGTATCAGCAAGTGAGGGATTTCTAAAACTGTTCCAAAAAACAATGACAAGTAAAAAGATAAATTGAAGCAACCGAGTTATGCTTTGAGAAGATGGGCTTTGATGTTTCTAAGCAAATTTATCATGACGATAGCATGTACAAAGGAGTTTTATAGGCATTGCTAAAACATTGCTAAAGAGGATGATTCTCTTTGTATTAAGTCTGCACAATATGATGGTGCTATATAAAACAAATAATATTAATCCAATGACATCTATATATACCTTCATGTCTCAGGTAGTTATAAGAATGAGCCATTGGAATTTATAATTTTTTAGTAAAATGACTATTCTCTAGCCCAGCCCAGACCAAATGGTGTACTTGGCTAAATTTCAAATACCTTACTGAAGTCTATCTTGTTTCAAAATCAAGCGCTGGGAGGTGAAATCAATCATAATGGAATATTTTAGTTTTTTTTTTTTTTTAATATATATATAATCAATTCTTAGGTCTCTGTATTAGCACTACTGAACACCTTAAGCATTGTCCAAACAGAGAAACACAAAGGCCTATGCCCACCAGGCTGCCTTAAAACACCATCATAGTTACATTGTAACCTTTTTATAGTCTGCAGTAACTATAAAACATATAACAAAGGGAAAAGAAAAGGAAAAACTCCACCTTTTGTACATACTGTTGGGAGAAGCCATTCTAACACCATGTTCTCAGATTATTCCTCACCCTTGTTAAATTATTGTTTCTTTGGACACTATCAGATTTCACAATAGGCAGCTAATTAACCTGGTCGCTTGGCCACAAAACTGCGCTATAAACGTTTCATTAACTTTCTACCAAATAGTTCCAAAATCATTCTACTTAAATAATAAAAAAAAAAAAAAAAAACCCCCACAAAATAGGGTCATTTCTGATAAATGAATTTTGTGATGCTAAAAACCGTGAAGAAATAGACTGTATGATTTGATATGGTTTAGACTTCGCAACGCACTTTTATTAAGTAGTTTAGATTAAAGCCGTCACCTTTTCATCTGCGTTAATTGCGTTCCGCGGCGCAGCGAGCAGTATGTTCTGTTTTATACAATGCTGTGCGTGTCTTAGCAGAGCTTAAACTAAGATAACTGGACATTTCATACCTTGAGACCCCGGCTTTCTTTCATCTGTGCTTATTTGCATTTTGATTAGTATGCATGAGATTTTCATTGAACTTTAATACTCCGACTGGTGCATAATATACTTTAATGAGCATAAAAGTGAGCGTGCAAATTAAAACTCCCATTAATCACTAAATGTTACAGGAAATAGGAAGGATGGGGGGTGTGGAGCGACAGAATGAAGCATGCACTCTCTAAATCTCCGTAGACATTGCCGGTGACGGATATGCTTTCAGCAGCGCTGCTGACGCGAGAGGGAGAAGGAAGCGGAAAGTGAAATATTCTATCAGCATATACAGTAGGTGACCATTCAGCATGAAAATTAAAGAACAGTAATT
Source organism: Spea bombifrons (assembly GCF_027358695.1). Lineage (NCBI taxonomy): Eukaryota > Metazoa > Chordata > Amphibia > Anura > Pelobatidae > Spea > Spea bombifrons. The sequence goes on from NC_071087.1 coordinate 147,794,796, forward strand.
TGCAGAGTGCATCCAAGACATACAGCACTGGGGAGAAAAAATAAACACAAAGAAACTATTAGCTTTTGAAACTTGGCCTGCAATCACACAATGCTTTATTAGAATCACTGGCATCTTTACAATAGATGTTATTCATTACGGCACAAAAAAGATGTAGCATAAAAGAAAAAAATAAAACATTTGTGCTTCTGCATTTTTATTGTCAATTAAAGTCTACGTGAATAATAAAACCTCTTGGACAAAAGTGCTTTTTTATTATTATTAGTTTTTTTTTGTTTTGCAAATTTGTATTGCATTAGAAGAAAAAGAAGAGTTATTTTACTGTTCGGCAGCATTGAAATCATTTCGTTTTTGCATTAAATAAAACAAAACAACTATTTGTGCGCCCAAATGGAGTCGTCTGATCCCCCTACCATTTTCTACTTTTGGCCTTCAAGTTACGACATTTTCCTGATAACAAATTGAGCTTTTTCACCATGGGTATTCATAAATTGCCAGTTGGTGCCAACTTGGCCTGAATCTCCAGCTGAGATTATGAGGGTCTGCCAACACCCGGAACCTTGCAGTTATATATCCTTGACAGATCCCCTTTAATCATTTTTAAAGGTAATTAGCACAATGTAAAGGTAAAGCATTACCTTCCCATTCTGTGGGAATGTGGCCAAGCTCGTACTCGAATTCTTTTTTATTCACCGATTCAATAATTCTCTTTGCCCGGGTTTTCTGACCTAGAAATGAAAGATATCGGGGAAACGGTTAATGGCTGAAGAACACACACTATGTTAAGTAGTTGAAGATCACAAGAAGACACAAGAATGCAGAAACCAGAACTGACATTAGTAAGATAATAAAAAGAAAAGATAGAGACCAGGTATTTTTGTTCAGCTCCGCATTGTAAAATAATATGACTGTGGTGAATACAAATGGTTTATACAAGGGTCAAAATATATGCATAAGTAAGATTTACGACGAGGGTCTTTCCATAAACAGTGAAACGTTCCGGAGGTCCTGATGCACACCGATAAGTCTCTAGTGGAAGGCAAAATTAAGCCAACATACTTTACAGAGGTACATCAATATATGACGTTTAGATTTAGATGTCGCCTCCATCCATCCCAGAACCATATGATCAAAAACAGTTATACTACCGTTATCCAAAAAGAATCTGAATTACTTGCAGGCTGTGTATACGTACTAGACAAACGGCTTAACGACTAAATCAAAATGCAGATCATTCATTTGTGTAGAACATAACTGAACAACCCTCCAGCTGTTGTTGGCATCACTCCAATTCAGTCAGATTGGCTTGGGCTGATGAGAATCATAATCCAACAATTGTTGGAAGGATACCAGTTAGCCACTTACAAGTAAGAGAGCCTTTTTTGTAGCCGATCTCTGCGTTCTTGCGTACAGAACAGGATATGTTCCTCTCAGGTAATTAGTAATTAGAAATACTGAGCTACTGTTACATTATTTAGCTATGGCGCTCAATAACTCATAGTTTGACAATACAAATGGCAAGCATGTAATTGACTGTCTGTCTGGAGTGTTTTATGACACACAGATGTGGCTGGTGCTGCGTGCCGTTTAAGTGAACCGTACCATAATTAAGAATCTTGAGAGCAGATAAGAAAGAATGTTAAGGTTAACCCTTTTAGGTGCATGCACACGAGCAGTAGAGTGTATGGCAGGGGAGGAACAATAGGGCATGCAGCTGGTGCAAGTCATCAGGGCTCGCATCCCAAGTGGCCCGGTGAGGGAGATCATAGGATCTCCCTTCATTAGCCCATTTAAACAGGTGACCGAAGCGCAGGTCTGGGCTGCCGCGGCACAAACCGGTAGGCCTCCTCGAGCACACCGGTAGTGCCATCACATCTGCCAACAGAGGATTCAGCAATTGCTGACATATCGTTCCATCAGGAGTGGGATTTTACAGGGGTTGAGTGGAATAATATATATTTAAAAAAAAAAATTTGGTTTATGTTTTTGGCTGTTTACTTCATTTCCCCCATGTATAATTGTGTGTATAGAGGAAAAAAGGAAAGGGGTGGGCTACAAGCTTTCTTGCACCAGGCCCGAGTTGTGCGTGGTCCACCCAGAGATGTTCTGGTAATGATGGGGTGGCCCTGGCACTTTAAGGCCAGTGGCCACTTAATGACGTGTCCAACAGCTGTACACATGTGGCCGCACAATATGTTTTTTTCTCGCGTAGCAGGTGGCTGGGCATAACCAGCTTCTGGAGTGGCAGATCGGGTGAGTGTGTGGTTCTGTTGGCTAGAAGCCCACCAGGCAATTGCCAGGTCTGCCATATGGCCAGTCTGGGGTATGGACTTTTGGTACCATAGGGCTCATTACAATAAATAAATCAAAATTGCTTTTGGTTACAAACATTTGCTCTCTTCACTCATGTTTAACTTTCAAATGTGCATATTAAAAATAATGTTATGGGAGGAGGGTTAAGAGATAATACAGCTAGTAATATTTACAATGGAAACTGCAGAGAGAATTAGCATGGCTTTGAACTCCACAGAGTAACACTGACCCTAAAGGAATTCATATTCTCAGATGGATCAGAAAGAGACTCTCTGTCAGCAAAGGTCACTTGAAGGAAAGCGAGATCAAAGCGCAGTAGACTCCTCGTTTTCAGCCTGTTCAGGAGTCAGAGCCAGCGGCAGGAAAGCACTGCCGGTATCAGAGAAAAGCAACGTCTACACACTGATTGACAAACGAATACAGTGATGTGCGGCGAAAACACAGCTTTACGCTCCTGAAAACCATTTGCCATCCTAGATCTACACATATCTCTACGAACTCTCGTGCGGCAGAATCTATATAGCCTATACATTAACACCTGCCAACCCCCGAGACTCCACATCACGATCTATATGCGTTCATACACTATACAGAGAAAGAACCAGCCAAATACGTGTGCTGTACCGACATAAGCAGGGCTCCGCAGTCCTACATTTCTGATCACAATACGTATGACAGGGCTCGACCCTGCTGTCTCTCCAATCCTCCAGTGAACGTCCGGTGGGTGTCAGCACAGACATCTACCATTAGGGAATTCCTGATCTCGTGAGCATTCCTTATTTATTTAATGGTGTAACAGCGCTCACGCGATACTAGCTTCTGCTGACAGGAAGAGTCCGGGCTGTCAGTATACAGCCTGATCCCCCATGTAGCAGCAGGGAGATGTGCCTGCCCCTGCAGTCAGCACGTATCGGTATGGTTAAAGGTGTTTAACCATTTCAGCTTGAGAAACAAATAAACCTTAGATTTTCTCTCTCTTTATTCTGTTTTTAAACACACACAAAACACAAACCTTTTTAATAAAAAAAAGCACTTCTGGAGGAAGGATCCAAGCAGATTTAAAACTCGTTTCATATTTTCCAAAATTTTCCAAAATTGTACATCTAATAAAAACGCAACTGAAACATAAAAGCAAATGAAAAATAAAATGAAACAAAAAACTACTTTATATTATATATGTATCAAAGCAATCTTTTAAGTTCCTACAATATTAACAGATGTTTTCAATCAATCCAAAGGCGACAAAATAGTTGGATATTTATATATGTGCGTGTACATATTTGTCATTTCAGCAGCCCCCACATTTTTTTTTAATCCTTTTAAGGGGGTGTTTTCCTTTTTCCTTCAAAGAGGTGCTTTGCATTCTCCTTTCATGATTGTTTTTTGATGCAGTTAGAATACACTCATTTGTGTAATAGTTTCTGGGACCCAATTCTAATATATTAATATATTAAGATGTATATTTGATAGGTAAACAAGACTTCTGGCAACTGGAATAACAATCCTGACTTTATGTTTATTTACACAGATTAGATATTCACAAAAATCTCTGCTTCAAACCCTCTCTCTAAATAAATTTTAAGAGTTTAGATAATACATGTTTGTGTTCTCTTCTTCCCTTGTGAGTAATTAAAAGAATCCATATTTCATTAGAGCGGGAACTTACTAGAACAATGACTTCACAGAATAGGAAATGTCTGTTTTTTTGGGGTGTCTTGGATCGGTCTGAAATGTTGCGGTTCCATCTGTAATACCATTTTAGACAGTGTTTATTGTTTGCTCGGGGGGGGGGGCATTTGTAGTCTGGTGGCCAGATCTAGAGCTGTGCAGCAGAAAAATATGGAAAGTAAATCCATGAATGTGGACTTTTTCCATTATTATGGAGGGTAGGTTATTAATAAGACATAATATAATGTTTTCAGGCAGCTGTATATTAGACATTTGTACGTGTTCTAGCTCTGTTATCTTAGCTCAATATATTAGACAAATACCCTGACCCTTATCATCCTGCCTTCTGGTAAACAATACAATCACTCAAGTCATAATCATCCAGCCAGACACGCTGACTAATGAAATTCTATGAAGTAACGCAATTCCATAAAGAATCCGCTCAGTGCGGTGTTCTGAGCAAGGAAATCCAATCTAAATATCCCCTGACTGACAACAATGGCAGCCTCTAGATCTGCAGATAAGTTAAGTTTATTGGAACAAAACAACCTAAAACCAGGTCTGTTAATGCTAACCTACATTACTGTATACGGCGCTGGATTTTATGCTCAAGGAGAAAAACACGGGACTTCCCTCTTTAATAAACAATACCCTTGCCTGGTACAAAACCATAATCAATGACACAAAGTTACAATAGTTGATATAGTTACAATTACAAAACCGGTCTATTATACGATTCCTTCCTTCCACAGCAGCGGTCATTTGCCATTTCTGCTATTGCGAGCTACCTACCATAACCTTGGCACTTCTATTCATTACAGCTGTTACTATAATAGAAGAGCTTGGCCTTAGTGGCTCTCAAGCCTCAGATATCCATCTTCAGTCGAGGGGTCTCTATTAACCTTTAGTTCTCTGTGTCCCCTATAGTATAATGTATCCAATAAAAACATGTTTTATGCTTACAATACAGGCCAAGGTTATTGAACTATCAAAAATGAAATACACCCTAACATATTTGCATAAATTAAATTATTTCAATAATACATTTCCTAGTGTTTTATGAATCATCTGTGACAATTTTTTTTTATAATTGTCATAACCTGTACAAATTATACACTTTTGATTGACCAACTCAATCTAGAAAGGAAAGTTGCATACGGGTGTAGAGTCCAGTTCCTCTATGCACCATGTGGGGGTAAAAAAAAAAAATATATATATATATATATATACACACACACATACACACAAATACACACACATATAGATCTGGCCCTCTACAATGTATAACTTAATGAGTGAGGACACCATAGGGAAATACCAATGATTTAATGCTTCTTCCTGCAGGAGAAGCTCACAGGTGGAGGACCTTCGTAATGTATAATGAAGTCAAGGATTTGAAACCACAGCTTTCATGTAAATGCTCTTGTCAACTATGCCTTTAGTAAATAAATCCCATAGAGTTGACTTTCTGGAGTATTTCATATACTTTGAAGCGTGCCAGGGAAACAAAAGGCTACAAAATGTAAAATTCCTTGGTTTACACGTGGGCCTCCGACACCAATCCTAAAGACAAAGACTTCATTTTGAGTCTATAAAAATTATTTTATTACTGTATCAGCAATGAAAAACACACAGAATGCGCAACTTCTTTTTCCTGGTTGACTGTCTTTACATCAAATGACTTTATTTGCTCATTTTGATACACATTAAGGCTATGAAAATAATTTGCGATTACGGAAAAAGGTCTGGACGAGTTAAATGTTCCGTGCAGCTATTCTAGTTTCCGACTCTGCTTTTAAATAGATTTGCAAAACTAAACAAAAACGTGATGAAGGCTAAATGAGAAGCTCGTATCACTGCCAGGGTGTCTCCAGGGCAGAGTACAATTTGCTGAATAATACTTTGCAGAGCTGGTCAATATTACCATTATTGTTTCATAAAACATGCTGCTTCTCAATTATTTAATATTCATTTCAGAAAATAGTCAAGCTTTCAAGCAGAAGACTATTAGTTTATAATAAACAGAACATATACTTTTATAGATTCCGTTTATGTTTCTAGGAAAGAAACTGCTTTTTTCATGGAGCATAGAGAATCTGGTATAGGCAAAGGGACATGTGCCAGCCAACTTGCCCCACAGGACACATGTGCATGGGCAAAGTACAGTAAATGCCCCCGTAGACATGCGATAAGTACACTCTTGAGATGTTGCGCCTGGGTTTGTGGCCATAGGTGTGGTTTTACAGGTGACGAAAGGGACAAAAACAAAGAAAAAGAAAGAAAAGAGAGAATTGGCAAAAGAAAGTAGAAAAACAAGATAAAGGAACGAGAAGAGATGGATAGGAGAGGGACCTGCTGGGTGTGTACTGGTGGCTTGCTTACTTTCATTACACCAAAGGAGAGGTGCGTTGCTATATAAAAGGATTTGGGGATGAAAATGAACTGATGCTCTTCAAATCATCTGTCTTTAGCTGTCATAGTTACATCATATATTAACAGGACGACATTCTGGGAAGAAACGCCTTGTGATCTTTAAAGATTTATCTTTCTGTCTCTGTATTTATGAGGTTATTTTCTAGATCTGTAATATCTCTTGCATGACATCTCCTGTCATGTTAACATGCTACAAAAATATAACTAAAAAAATTAACAAAAATGAAATAAAGGTCAGAAACATAGTCGGTTCTTTAAGATGCATATTTTCTAACATGGTTGCATATAATATGATTATAAAATAATCCATAATACAGCAATATTGTGCTAATTTCAACTCTTAATGAAAATATCCGAAATTGGAGAGTTACAATTACGAAACATCAAAGTGAAAAATACAGCTAAGGACAGAGTGCCATCTTATTACTCCATGCATATGTAGAAAGTCAGTGGAGTCTTTGAATGGTTGGCTAAAATTCCCTTTTTTGTCAATAAAAGGTGAAAGGGTTCAGAGGTGTAACACAAGCTCCTGCATCTTTTGCATTGGAGAAGAGGTCCTAGGGGTCCCATTGCTTCTCGGTGTAGAAGACAGCCCTTCGAACGTAGATCTAATATGCTGTTAATTAGGTCTGTAAAATCATATTACTTAACTACATACTATCCAACATTTTAGGTATCCAAGCCAAGAAACCTGTGCTGGGAGTGTGGCAAGCCATGAACGTGGGCTGGGCGTGTGGCAAGCCATGAACGTGGGCTGGGCGTGTGGCAAGCCATGAACATGGGCTGGGCGTGTGGCAAGCCATGAACGTGGGCTGGGAGTGTGGCAAGCCATGAACGTGGGCTGGGAGTGTGGCAAGCCATGAACGTGGGCTGGGTGGGAGGCGTCGCAAGGAGACAATGGGAGGTACATTGAGTTTTCACCTACCTTGGCCAGGCAGGGGAGATCAAGGGACAGCGAGGAAGCAGTGTGAGACAGCTGTGTGGGACAGCGAGGAAGCAGTGTGGGACAGCGAGGAAGCAGTGTGGGACAGAGCTGTAATAACTGTCATCAAACTACCATTCATGGTATTCAGAATATGTGCATTTTTCAATATGGTGAAGAGAGAGCACATTGTGCTTTTATTAGAAGAACATATTGTGTAGGTAAAGGAAGAGCCAGTCTTGCTAAAATTGGCAAAGAGAATATGACAGCTAATGCATGAAGTGCGAATGCAAAATGAGAATAAAGGTACAGCTGCAGAGAGAATCAATTAATTAACATAACCCAATGCGACAGCAACTCTGAGATGTACCAGACCGATTTTAACAGGTGACTCCACAATGTCAGTTTTTACAATGAAGAAGAAGAAAAAAAAAAGATTACAAAGTAAAATTATATAAAAATATATTGTGTTGGAAGAATCATTTTCTTAAAAACAGCCTATCATCCTCACATAAGGTAAGTGGACAGGTTTAGTAATGTTCATGGTATCCCCTGGTGCAACAGAATGAGACTCTGCAAAAGAGAGCTTACAGCAGACACAAATGTGCCATAAATTAACTTACTGCTGCCATAGAAAATGTAAACTTACATATGGAATTTACAAAAAAATACTCAAAAACAAAAGCGGATCTTAGAGATTGCAGGGTCATGATAATACAAACAAAAGGCAAGCTTAGTTCACCATTGTCAGAACCAACCTTTTGTTTATTTTTTACTGATTTATATATCACCATCCTACTCTGCAGAGATGCACAATGGGTAAACCGGACATAATAAGTAGCGCATCACATAACAATTTGGACTTAAAGGCAAGGATAAGGTCAATAGCTTGCAGGGCAGGACCCACTCCTCCTCCTGTACTACTAAGTCTTAACATCTGTCTGTATTATTGTCAATATGGTATACCATCAATCTTAATGTAATGGAAACATTATATTATCCCCCTGGAATCTGTGTGGTCATTTATATTGAAAAATGGGTACAAATATTTTTGGAAAAGTTGAGAGCACCAATGTCCCAAGGAACACAGATTGACATCAGAAGACACAGGTGAATGATGAATCAGAACACACATATAAAGTGGTAGCAAAGGAGCCATCGCTCTTTGATGTACTTTCCCCAAAATGCTATTTGCTGAAAACACATGTGGAGATACACGTGTGTGTGTGTGTTTTCTGTGTCCTCCGTTTATGTCAAGTTACCGATAGAGAGAGAGATGGTGTTAACCGCAGGGGTACGGGCATTACTGCTCACCGCTTGATTTTATATTTTATATATTCACTCCTGACTACATGTCCAGCTGAAAATACAGAATATTTATGAAGTCTGGAATTGTCCTATGGTTTGCCCCATGAACTCCTTTTCAACGTGACAGCAGCTTGAATTCAGACTTCGACTCCCTGTTTCTTTATATGGATATGTTATTAGCGAGTAATGATGGAAAGAATTTGATGCCCAATTAGACCTAAGAGAGAATATATCTAAAAGCTTCATGAAGGGAATTCTATACAAAAATACGCCAAAAAGCACTTTTAAACTATGTTTCCAAAAAAGAGAAAGCTATAACATGGCCACGTTCTTTACTAGGAGATGGTGCGACTCTGTAGACAGCAGTATAAGTGATTAAAGGGGTATTTACAAAGGGCCCTTGCATTATAATTCCTTGCCACGTTTTGTGAAGTACCTAAATATTTTGTGCAGACTATAACAATGACCAGTTTGAAACCTGCCCCTTAAACCAACACAAAATGCGGCACTACTAAGCATAAAAGCTTTAGATAAAAGCAAATTGCTAGCAAAATCTACAAATTATATGCTGTCACTAAAAAGCAGAGCAGATGTATCATTTGCAAGTGACAAGTCCACTTTAATGTTAAAACCTTGGCATCCTGCATACCGCGTGATGTGAAAAAACTGCTATGTATACATGATAGATGTATAAAGCCGATGTGGGATAAAGCTGCAAAATTCTTAGAAAATATTCAGATGTATAAAAATGATTAACGGCAAAAAAAAACAAAACATTTTAAATATTACATTTCTGTAAGAATAAAAACGAATACAATGAAACTTTCATACTACATGGACCACTGCACTACAACTACGGCAACGGCTGTAAACACAATCACTGTCAATACGCAAAGCTGATTGCCTGAATATGTTAGTGTATCTGAATAAAATGTCAGATAAGTATTTGGTATGTTAAAAGCATTTATAAACCTTTAGACAGTTTATTTTTTTATAATTTAATTCTGTAAAATTACTAGTTATTGAGCTCCTTTTTGCACTTTCAGAGATAACGACTTAACGATGTAACATTGTACTGAAAGCAGGAATAGAAACCTGTTCCCATGAAGACACCTACTGGACATTGTTTTTTACTGAAACAATAAAAGTTGATTGTAGAAACAATAGCTACAAACTCTAATTGTGTAAAAACGATATGCTTACAAAAGTTTTAAAAACAGACAACTATACACACACACACACACACACAACCCCCTACACATGATAACAGGCGTCATTTCCATCAAAGTGCAGGAATCCTAGTGTGCCGTACCGGCAACCCACCCAAACTTATTCTGCATGAACGTACCCATGACTTAAACCAAAAGTTAATATATTTAGTTGTCAAATGTAGACATTTTTTTTTTGTTAAACTCAATTAAGGGAAAACGGATTCTTTTTCGCCTTCATTCTTGGCCAGCCTGAGCCCTTATTAAAAATAATTTGCAACTATAGGGCTAGGGGGAAATATGCCAGCCTCACAATTTTTGGCATATTTTCGCATTGCCCTAAGGCTGCTATTGTTGATGGCCTTTATGGAAATCTAAATTCAATCAGCAGCTGCAAATTTCATGAGATGTCCATCTTCATGCTGAATTTCTAACTGGGTGTCAAAACAATCTGTGGATTTCAAACCGACGAAACACACATTGAATTGTAAATTTCTGCAATTTCCTCACGTTTGAATTTTCAGCTGCGGGAAAAGGGTGCAAGCTTAGACACTCTGTCTATCAATTTGAGGCAAGTAATTTTTTCTCGTTATCCACAGTACACTTTTCAAAGACGTACAACGTGACAATCCCCTAAATTAGAATCAAGGTTGCTTTTCCACAAAATTAAGGCATTTCCCAAGCAAAGCTTACCACTAAAAGATATGTGTTTCTCGACATGATTTAATTAGCGGCTCGATCATATTAAAACAACGCAATTTTAGACACAGATAGCATGTTCTAACTACAGAATAAGGCGCCCACGCCGACAGCCCACGCTATTTTCTTTTCAATACAAAAATTGGTATAATGTAAAAGGAAAGATTTAATAAATGGTAACAGTTGTGAGATTTTGTGAAAATTTACACAAATATGTTTCTTTTCTTTGAAGTATACAGCGTTACAGCTCAAGGAACCTCCCCTCCTCTTCCAGTTGGCTCCAAATTTGATTCAGTGATTCCAACAGAAAAAAAATAATATTTTCTATTAATTTTTTTTTATTTTGTATTCCTTATCTTATAGCCTTCTTCAGTAACCCCCTTTGAAAGCATGAGGCAAACTGCAACAAGGTTATGGGCTACTCTGCACTAAACTATGCAATCGTACGGTGACATCATGTTCTACTACACATCATTTAATTAACGCACAGTGACAGATGCAAAGCCTTGGAGATCAAATTAGAATCGATTAAAATTTGATCCATGTGAGCAATTACAAAGTTAAGGTGGCCAGTTCATTCAAATTAGCTTGTTGAAATATTTCTGGTAAAGATTGTATTGCATGTTTAGACATGGGGGACAAATTGGCATTTTGTAACCGGTAGCATAGAAATATTTCATTTGAAAATCTTGTAATATTTACCAAAGGATTGTATTTAAAGCCCATCGGACTACGTGTTTTTCAGCTAATTTTCAAGGAAGGATTTGGTTTTGCAAGTCCATGGGCCAAAAAACACAAAGCTCAAGATGTGACAAGGTCCACGTGGTATTTGAGCAATGTACTTCGCGTCGGATACGTAAAACACTGTATACTGTATTCAGCCTGCGATCTGATCTGTGCCAATGCGATGTTAATGGTATCCACTAGTCAGAGAAACCACAGACATTTCAGAAAATCACTCAACAGAAAGCCATGAAGTTTAATATTTAATACAGGAAACCACTTCTGAATGTTTTATTCTGGGGTGAAGGCCAAAGAGCACAGTCAGAGCTGATCACGGCCATAAAACGCAAAATATCTTAAAACAACCTCGTACTGTAAGCCCTCGAAATGTGTAGTCAGAGGCGTCCAAATTACAGTAGGGTAGAAGGAATGTCAGATATCTGCCCTTTCAGGAGGAACAATGGTTGAATTCACTAACCTTGGGGTGTGCAGGTGAGCTGGAGTAGTACAGAGTATTGTGGTTTGCAGTAATTTTTGCAGTAAAGTTTTTTAGGATAAGCTTGCTGGAGTTTCAACCTAATATCAATACACGTGCCGCAATATTAAACTAATAATATTAAAATCCAAAAGGCAAACGTTTCGCATTTATACCATGGCTGTCCCTACCAACACTTTTTTTACTGAAATCAATAAGATAAAATTTAGGAAATCTCCCCATATTTACTAAATATCATACAGGGCCAGATCAATCCTTCTTACCGGATAAGTAGAGTCTGAAACCAGCAGCTGCATTTCAGATAATCATACACAAGATGGTTAGAGACCCCCAACTCATAACTTTAAAGTACCATAGCTTAGAAAGGTTTAGAAAAAAATGTTTGTGGCGAAATGTCTAGTGTTGTTAGAGCTTCGACTGACAACTCATACCAATGACACGGTGACAAATGTCGCCCGGGGCAACCATGTACTCTGACCTATGGGTTAGAAAGTTGGAGTAGGAGGAGAGCTCCTTCCACATTTAGTACCCCCCCAACCCCAGCTCGCTGCTTCGTCCTCCCTTAGAGACTTTGTTTTTTTAGCCACTTGAAACCTATGAGTGGTGGTGCGGATCTACCAAGACCATTAGAGGTCATGTCATATCTGCACCCCCATACAACCGTTTCACCACTAAAGGCAAACTCATATCTGCAAACAAAAACGCAGGTGGACTCCTGAAACCTACCCACCCTTGTGGATCGGTTAGCCGTACGTCTAAGAGCCTTTCTTTGTCTGTAAAGACATGCTGACTCCTCACACATCCCGCAAACAGGTATTTGAGGAAGGTGACCCTGTGAAGTGTTTCCTGTTAGAGCACTGTCTTCTCTCGTCCAAAAATCTGCCAATATTCTGAAGTATTACATTCCTTGCTGATGGAGATTATAAAACTTGGAGGTCGCATGTAAAACACTAGTGCACAAGGTCAGAAGATACTTTGGCTGACGGACACAGCTTTGTAAAAACTCTTTGCTTGCATGCAAAAATAAAATAATTGAAAGTGACACAATCATTGAGTATTCACAAGGACAAAAAAATAAAGGATATACTAACATTATGCCATCAGAATGGAATTATCTGCAGTTCAGTGTTCCTGATTTTACGTGCGCTCTGTTACTGTGGATTTTAAATTTCATTGCATTCGCTAGCACTGAAAAGCCTGTTTCACGAGACATTGAACAAGGGGATGCATCAAAATTCCCCACTAGAATACGAAGACTCATTTATCTGGCCGGCAGCACACCAGACATCACAAAGGCAAGGAAAGGCATTTTCTGTCACATTTGGTACTATTTTTGTGTTTCTGAAAATTGATGAACTGACAACAGATGAGGGCTGGTAAGCAGAAAAAAAAACAACACACAAATACCTTACAATCAATCACGATACCAGCACTAACAAAACGCATGATACATTCTTCTTCTTATTGCCAAGGGGAAAGGATGGACAAATGCCTGTATTGCCTAAAATAATATTTTTGCAATGTTTTCCTACTAGATGTTAATATAAGTAAAACAAAGGTAATGTTGATTGACAGATCTGCCTTTTGTATTGTTCTCCGCATGAACTGTGTGAAACTATGACAGTCCCGATCATGAAAAAAGTGTTTTTACAGAATTGCCTGAAGGCAGAGCAGCGGAGAATGGGGGGCAGGATCACCCCAAAGGATTCTCTGAAGAGGGGGCCAAGCCGAAATACATCACTGGCAGGCACAACCATGGACAAAAAAACCATGAAAAATATAAAAAAAACATGAAAACCATGGAAAGTAAAATGACAAATAAAAAAAAAAACATTCCCAAGTCTAATGCAGTCATACTGTACATTGATCATAATGTCTGTATGGCTACTTTACTTAGTATATGACTGCACTTATTGTACATCCCCTTCATTATATTGTAAACTATAAAGTGCTAAGTACATCTATTAGCATTAAATAGAAAAATATATATACATACAAAAAAACTGAAAAAATAGTAGGCAGGAAAGCAGAGTCTCCGAAGCTCCCCAGCAGGGCCTTAGACAAAATATTGGTGTAGCTTTAAGGTGTCTGCGATATTTCAGTCCCTTCCTGGATGTCTGTTGTATGTTTTAGGGTAGAGCTGCCTTTCTTGTAAATGTTTTGCTATCTTCAATAAAACCTATTTTATGTATATTTGGGCCAACAGTTAATTTAACTCCACTGGGCTACCAAAAGGTATTAATGCATGTTTGAATCACTGACTGGGATATTCAGAGATGACATTACATTCTTATTCTATACCTCACAGCTGTTATGGTTTTCACGGTGGGAAGCATGGGCTGGTTGGGGAGAACATCTGATGCCACCTGACTGGCCCAGGGAGCTGTTGCATAGATCTCCTTTGCAGCTCCTAGGTTGCCCTCCTACCCCACCCCCCTACCAGGGCTACCCTGACCCTCCTCGCTTCTTTGCCATAACCCCAACCCAGGTGTCCAGATGGGAGCTTTAACTCAAGAATATGCCAGAACTGACAATTATAGACCTTCCGTTCTGAGAGACTCCTATCAACCTTTGACTGAAAACCTTTTAAAAGTATCTAATATCAAGTGACAGCCGGACATTCATATCTGAATACTTCTAGTTCCTTCAAATTCCATAGCAGGAGTTTTTCAAATGCAGTAATATAAGTCATGCACATATACACACAGTCTGATGCTGAGCATTAATGTTATTCTGCATACATTATTATGAAACTGGATTGTCTGCATTACCAGAGATAGAACTAGGCGGGATAGAGTGGCTAAATCAGGCCTGTACCGCGCAAAGCCGACAGTGGGATTCAAGGCCATAATCCTGCGGTCCTGATTTAATTCTACTGTGTCTGGCACTCTTTCTCCCAAGCTCCCACCATTAGAAGTTGGGAGGTATATATATTTCTGTAAGATAAGTCCATGCAGGCTTCAGGATGACGGGTACATAAGGGGCACCCAGTTAAAATCATGCCAACTTGGACCACTGCCCAACAAGGCAAAATATGAAAAGCAAATGACCAACATTAAATGAAATCATGCTTTTTATACAAAAAAAAAAACAAATAAATGTGTTTACATACATAAGCAAGCTTTGGTGCTCTATTTTACTTCCAGAGAGGGCGGCAAAAAACACACATAATATATATATATTTATAAAATTAGATAACCTGGTAACCTTCAGCTGCTGTTCACTCTTATGAATCTTTACTGTTTTCATATTAACACCAACTAGTAAAACAAAAATAAGAAAATCACCAATAAAGGTCTGCCCCCCCCCTCTTCTTTTTTACTATTGGTATTTCAGAAATGTGGGTAGAACTGGAGGTAATGCTAGTAAATAAGAGTTTGGCAGAGATTATTCAGAGATGTAGATTTGGTTCATCTGTAATACATAAATACAACTGGGAAGAGTTCGTACAGAGACAGAATCCGGTGTCCATGCACAGATTTATTGTACATTCACTTTTTCTGTAATTAGCATTAGTTGGCATGTTCTAAATATATCTTCTACTAAAAACTATTCCTAAAAATCAGACGCAGAGCTTAAAGCACTGGATTAAAACGATGTAGCTAAAGCAGTCGAAGGGAACGCTGTCACAGGCGGTACACACCGACCCCAAAGTGTACGGCAAATTATGCACCTGCCATAAATATGCAAAAGGCATCAATCTCCATGCTGTTAGCACGAGTGGAAATTACGAATATATTAATATTAGGAAACAGGAGAGACAAAATATTGCAGATGCTGTCTATTTCCTGCGTTGGAAAGCGATTCGGCGAGGTTTGAATACTAGCTCAGGTGCTTAGTAACCGCCACTTCATTTGACTCTTGTTGTTGGCACTCATTAGTGTGATTGTACAACCGTGACAGACAAGTTGGAAGGAGTAATACACATGCTTTTACTGTGCAGCCAGCTAGCATAAAAACAAGTAAACCACCAGACCGGTATCCATAACGGAAAGGAAAACGTGTAGAATATATCACAACTTTCCAAATGGCCAAAGAAGCCCATTTCTGTGTTAAGGAGTGTGTTAGAGATGTAGCTAGGGGCCAGGGCGTTTTAGGTGACAATTGAGGCAATTAGAACAAATGTATTTGATATGCATATTTCTTGTTGGATATATACACATTATTGTGGTTTTTAGGGCTGTAGAACACAGTGATAAATGAAATCCCGGCAAACAGTCTGCGCTCAGGGAAAAGGCATCCAGGTGTGTTACGGCTGACATCCTTATTTGAACGAAGGTGACGCTATTAAACAATGACCAGGCAAGCCTGCAATGAGGGATGGTATTAGAGGTTAACATTTTTGGCGTCATTGCATAGAGGCTTCAGGAAGTGCCATTAAAGGGTTAATATTTCCAAAGTGTCAGCTCATTTATTAAGTTCTCAGGTAAAATGGCGTGGGGGGCATACATTATAAATCTTCATTTTAGAATTACTACAGCAGAACCTTATATCGTTTAGATACATTTACCTGCAATGGCGCTATTGACAGGATATTGTATACAGTGCTATAAATGACACTAAAAATGGTTACTAATTACTTAGTTAGTTGTGCTGCCATCATTCCCAGGTTGAAAGCTCTGCCTTCTGCCTATCGCAGGGATTACCCGTCACATATCACCTAAGTGGGAGTTTGCAGAATAATTGTGGTATCAACTCCCTGAATTCACTATGCATTATCAAGGGCCGTCCCCATCAAATATCTCTGGAAGAAGGGCTGAGCTGCCCCTGTATAACGCATAGGTAAATAGCGAGGTGAAATATTCTTTATACAGGGCCACCCAAGCTATTCTTGGAGCAGAAGCTGAATAGGACTGTGCCGTGTTAATGTAAAATAAAGTCACAGGAAATAGCTTTTCTGCCATGTTTAGTAAATAAACCCTAAAAACCAACCAAACCACCTTCACAAACATCCAAAACACTGCCTTTAATAAATTCACCCCGCAGGATCAGCAAGTGTTATCTCAAATCATTGCACAACATTTCAGAGAGGAGTAATTCAGAGTTATTTTTCCGAATTGGCAGAAAGTTTTGCCGAGAAGATTAATAGCCACAGATAAAGAAATAAGGAAATCCATATAAAAGCTCAAATCCATCTGCTGACAGAAAGGCTTTCCCAAAAGCAGCAACACTGCCAATGAAAAGCAGCAATCCAAATGAACCAGCTTATTAACCATTTTTAAAGCCAAAAAAGCCTGCATTCAGAAAGTTGTTGCCTACTTTGGAAACGGCTAGGAATCCAAACTCCAAGAACATGTCAGGCTCTGGAAATGAAGAGATTCTAACTCTTAGCAATCCACCGTCCGTCCTGTTTTAAACACACTAAGTACCTTTTTATGTGACCCATTGATAAGCTATTTATATGAGACACTAAGAACAAAGTATTTCAGTAATCAACATATTTCTGCTGTTTCTTTACACGTTATTGGGTACTTATGACTGTAGAATACAGTGATTTAGCCAGCAAACAATCTGAGCTCCTAGAAAAGAGTGAGTTAAGGGGCAGAGAGAGACACAAAGGGATTGTTAACAAAGAGGGTCTGTCCCACATAAAGAGGAATGTATGATCTAGGGAGGCTATGCATGCGTGTGCAATAATGCTTGCCCTAACCCATGCATACAGAAAGCAGATCTAGCAGCGTTGCTTGCCAGGAGATAGTAAAAGATGTAAGAAAAGCGTTGGCAAGCAATTCGATGACCTAAAAGAAACCAGCCCAGCTATAAGCTGTATACCACAAGTACTGATTTTAAGTCTTTGAGAAAAAAAATCATGTGAAAAATGACCTTGTCGTATAGTCAAGATAATCTTTTATTCAGATCGGCGACACCGCTGCACAGCCGACTAAGCCTAGGGGCTTGTGACTCTCCCATGCTCTCTCACTCACTCGCACTCTAATTCAGGATCTCTCTCGATGTCTCCCTTCCTTCTATGCCGACCACGTCCGTGGCCTTGTCTCCTTTTCCACAGCTCCGCATCTTCTCGTCCCTTCTAGTTCTTCTGCGGTGGGCAAAGAGGGTAGAGAGGCACTGAAGAGAGTGAAAGAGTCAATATGATGAGAGTGTGAGAAAGAGTGAGAGAGCAACAAAGGCAAACACAGTGATTCTGATTTCCCCCCCTTATATTCAGGCCTTTTTTCCCCCCAATGTTTGGGGAGTGGGGGCTTGGTGTGGTCAACAAATATGGTATATTTTCTTGACTAGAAAAATGGATATCAAAGCACATACCTGCTGAACATATATTTTATATATTCAGCAAATACATTTTGCTTAGAACTGCATTTTTTAAGAAAATATTTCCTGACATTTGCAGCCTAAGGTCCCATAAAATTCCATCGATCTAAACATAAATCTGGCCAAATGTCCCAACACTGCATAAGCAAGCATCTAGCAACATATAGGTACACAAAACCGTCTTTTGTATCAGCACAAGTCACGTATTCCTGAATAATAAAAATAAAAAAACGAAATAACCAACGCCACAAAAAAAAAAAAAAAATGATTACAGCCATTTGCCAGAGTGGACAAGCAAGATATGAAAAACATAAAATTCACAGGGAACAGATCAGTAATTGAAACAGGGAAAAAAAAATGACAATTTGTCTAGGCTTTAGACAGTATTGTTTAATAAATTATATAAATGATCTGCTAATGTATACATCATTTTAAGTGAACCTGTCATTTAAAACCCTGCAGATATACGTTTATATACTGTATGTATCACCTAATAAATTGCAATGCGATCACTGATTAATGATCGGTGTTACCTATCAATAGCCAGTGACCTAATCTGGTCACACTCCCTTTCACTAACACTATATACTGTAAATTAACCCTAACATGTTACCGCACCTAACACTTTTACTATCCACCAAAAGTACCACAACACCAAGTCTTACACTATCTCAAAACTGATGCATCAAAGTTTCTTGCGTATGGGGCTGTGTAGCCACAGACCAGTCAGGGTGCCCATGATGACCCCTGTCCCCTGCCAGAAGTGTTTAAAATGGGCACGTGAGCATAAGAACTACACCATGAAGCAATATCACATGGATGGCCGGGTTCGTCGCTTACCTGGAGAACACACGGCACCAAGATGCATCCATGGAGGTCCCACCTCGCAATTAACAGGATCTGCTGCTAACCGGCCCCGTAAGACACCCGGGAGTCTGCTCTGGTAAGTCGGGGGGGGGGGGACAGAGTGGCAGCATCTCGCGGGGAGGACAGAGTGGCAGCGTATCTCGAGGGGGGGGAGGACAGAGTGGCAGCATATCTCGGGGAGGGGGAGAGGACAGAGTGGCAGCATATCTCGGGGGGGGACAGAGTGGCAGCATGTTTTTTGGTGCTTTTTTAAAGAAAAAAACTTTCTTTTAAAAAAGCACCAAACTTTTAGGGTGTGGCCTATATACGGGGGCGGCCTATATCCGAGCCAATACGGTATTTCACCTAAATATTTTCTAGCACAACATACAGGTACAATTTAGTACCCTAAACAATGCCACCTTGCCATTTTTATAATGACAGGTGAACTTTAATTCACTCACTGAAATAAACAAGTTTCCAAAAAAGCTGAATTATACATTGTGCAGAAACAAATATAACAAAAATCTGGAACATACGTAAGGTAAAGAAGGTGAATAAATCTGACGCATGTCTTGGTCATAACAAAAAATGCCCCATCAATGTAAGCATTGTCATGTCTCATATACCTTATGTAATTTAAACTATATATTTATCTACCAGGAAACACATAAGCAAGAGAATTAAAACAGCACCAAAGCTTTCGTACATAGCTGGGAGGATAATCTGAAATGTGCTAAGAGTCAGTCAATGACTGCAGTCAATCCAAAGCTCATTACCGACAGCTGCCCAAAGTCTCTGGCAGAAAACAGGATATTTCAGTCCTCTTAGGTAAAGTAAAGGATCTCTCCAACATGGAAAGGACGTGTGTTAATGACACTAAACTAGACCACTTTTTTGTGGCTGAATACTGGTAACATTTGCGGAATTTCAGGGGTAGGATCCAACATTAATACTCGGCAAGAGAAAGTACGAAGAGTAAAAGTACGAAGAGTCTTGTCATGTTTTTTTTTGTCTGTACAAAATAAAATATATAAACAAATATTATCATATTCACGTTTTTATTTGCATTGTGTTCTTTATATTATTATTATTTATTGTTTTATATAGTGCCATCAGATTATGCAGCGCTGTACAAAGAGTAGACAGGACATAAAGATTAGTGTATAACACAACAAGATGACACACACAGAAACAACAAGTGAGGAGGGCCCTGCTGAAATGAGTTTACGATCTATATAAACACTGATAATCCAGAATCTTCTTAACTTATTTTGACTAATTACAGTTTTGGAGAGGACGCAACCATTTTTTTTACTACTTTGCACAGTCAATATTTCTTTTACATTATTAAACGCAATGGTAAACAACACAAAACAATGCTTTCCTTCCATGCAGACCAGGGCTTCCCAGCAGGTAGCTTGCAAGCTCCTGGAAGCCCTCTTGCATTTATGTGATCATCATACTCTGTTTTGGGAGGAGGGGGTTGTGTACTACTTGCTAGAAATATATAAAATTAACAGAAATAACCCTAATGTATACTTTTAATATGTTTTCATAGCAGCTTGTTAGTTCATGCATCGCTCTAAATAGACAAAAGCTTTATGTTCTCTGATTGAGAGGATTGGAGATATGTGAAATTGAGTAACGACGTAAAAAGTTTGGGAGGACTTTTGTGGCATGTTCTCTATTCAGGAAGTACGGTAATTAAGAGTGGGAACACAACCGTGGTGTAATTTCAAGCTTCATTTCATCAGAGTTAGGAAAAATACCCATTCCTGCATACTACTACCTCTATAAATGTCATTCCCTTTCCCACGCAAGGTGTATAGATACCCGCAGGAGAAATAATCTGGGAGCTCATAATATTGGTCTAATTTATCCACCACCAGCCACAAAGCCAATGTGAGATCACTGCAATAATAATTATGTTATATTAATAAGTGTAGGAATAAAAAACAAAATCTACTGCCAGCCACAAACTTGCATTCTTAATACAAAATACATTTGTGGACAGAGATCTCTGTAACAAAAAATTTATCTTACTAACCAAATGTCCCAAGTACAAGTATTTTTCTGCTGTCTAACACTCATATAATGAAGGTGTTCAGCTAATTGCATTCCTACCTCAGCCCAAAAAAGTCTAACAATAGTGAACAGTTATTGAGTATTTTATTTTGCAAGCAATAGCACCCTCTTCTGGGTAAACACAGCACACACAGCGTTTACCTTGTCCCTAAGGATGAGAGCAGACTGTCAGTACAATAGGACAATTCTAGGTACTTGTGTATTATCTGGGCACCACCTAGTGTATGATTGGATAATGCACAAGTTCCCAATTCTCTAACTAAAAAGACAAATATAACTATATATATATATATATATATATATATTATTTTTTTTTATTTTTTTTTTTAAACGTGACAGTAGCTGCAGATTCCATAGTATCCAAAAATGTTTATCAGACTCATCTTTGCTGAGTCAAATGGCAGGATATAGTAGTTTTCTAATAGCCTTAGTAGTATTCGGATATTATACAAGAAAAAGGGTACTAATTATGCACGTATTGACACGTATTTATAGTCTGTAGCAGAATATGGGTCCTTTGTAAGGCTCTTTAGCTGTTCTTATGGATGTAACTGGAAATGCAATAAAATAAAAGAGTATATATATATATATATATATATATATATAAAGCTAAACATGGCAGGATTCATTTTTTAAACAAAGTGATGAATATGATTTAGCGCCAAATATTCACACTCTATTCACAGACACATTTACTGCCATGTCTATACACCACAGATTCTCTATGGTTACAGGGTACTATGGAGGATGTACCAGCTAGCAACGCACATCCACAATGTAAATGAAACATACACAACACCTTAATTCAGAACCTATAAATCACACTTGAGAATACATTTATGTTCCCTGTTTCAATAATAAGGGTGATTAATAATGACATTATTTAAACACAAATACACCCGCTTTCAATCTTCCTAGAATTCTATGCACGGCTTTGAAAGGGGTTTCCTAGAAACCGGTTGAAATGTTCTGAGACTGTTCTCTTCCAGGTACACTTTACTTTTATTTCTGGTTTCTACATATCTTGTAAACATGATTTCTTGATCAAAGTAAAACAATTAGGCGTGTAAACCCTAAATATATATCAGGCCTAAAAGCGCCCTGTGCAATTTAGTTTCCAATGATCTGTTTTTAACGATCTATTCAGCGAGGTTACTAACGAGGATTTATGTGACCCTTCACGTAAGGCTATGGGGTTTGTCATTATTATTTATTGTTTTATATAGCGCCATCATATTCCACAGCGCTGCACTTCATGAGCATATGGCGTTTCATTATTACTTAAAGCCCGTCTGAACCACTGTAACTTACAATAAAGGCTCACACTAACCCAAGAAACATACTACACTAGTGGTAATGCCGAGGGAGCAGGAGCGCTGCACTGACGATGGAATGGTGTGTATGACAGCGATTATGATTCTGTCAGTGTCTGAATGCGTGTGATTTTATGGATCTGTGTGTGAGGCACGCTGACCTGATTACCTAATGCTGTCATTGTTACAGGAAGAAATATTGGGTCTGAACTACTACTTCCATCGCCCTGCTGGCTTAGGATCATATGAGTGGCAGTTTCACAACACCTACCACTACAGCCTATCACTGTTATACAGAGGGGATGGTTCATGAAAGCACAGGCATTTAGCTACACCTTAAGGCCCGATAACCAAGCACTGTCTGGGCAGGGCAGTAACCGTTTACCTGTCCAGGTTTTCTGCTCAGGGACGTAATAATATTTATTCCCGAACTGGTCTGCGCCCATGTACTGTCTGACTGTCCTCTGCAACAAGGCGCGCAGCTTGTCCATGGCCCTGCTGGCGAGTACAATGCACGCGCAACCGAGCTACAGCAACAACTACAACACCCTACAGCAACGAGAAGGACGGAGCGCGCGCATAACGTTAAATGACGAACACGCCGCGCTAACTACACGGCCTGGCGTTCAGCCGCCGCGAACAGGAAGACATTCCTACAGCTCGATTGGCTGGTGCTTCGCCTCATCGAGGTTAAGACACGCCTCTAGCGTTCAATTGGCTGGAGACCAGTCTCTTTCAAATACGTCATCAATCCGCTCCTTCGTACCCACGTGCAGTCTGAGCAGTGTGTTTGTCAGCGATGTTCGGAAGGTCGTTTGTCTCATAATTTTCATTTTTTATATCAGCGTGTACTGTATTTTTTCGCGTGAAAAAATGCTTAAGTGGAGCCCGAATTTCCCCCTTTGTCTCTATTTCTGTTTGCACTTGGATTTTATGAAAAAAAACGTTACTCTTTAATACCGAGTTTGCGTTTACACAGGTTATTTGAAGGTTGTCTGTAAAGTAACCCCTTAAAGACAGCTGAGATTTTTATTTTTTATTTTATTTGTTGCATGGGCTGTATCGTTTTTCTAGTGTTTGTGTTGAGCTGTCATTGTTTTCTATCTCATTTACTGAACTAACGTAAATTTATACTTTTTTTTATTTTCTGGACAAGAAGGGCCTTCTTTAGATACGAGGGACGTTCAAAAGGTTTCCACACTTCTATATTTTCGGTGAAGGCTGGAGGAGTAGTGATTGAGCGTGTCATGTGACTAGCTTTTTGAACGTCTTGTACATTATTTTCATTGTATTTAATTTACTATAATAAAATGTGAAAAACAGCACTTCTTCTTCTTACTTACAATGAAGGCTTACACTAACCCCAGAAACATACTACACTAGCGGTAGTGCCGAAGGAGCAGGAGCACTGTACTGACGATGGAATGGTGTGTATGACAGCGATTGTGATTCTGTCAGTGTCTGAATGTGTGTGATGTTATGGGTCTCTGTGTGAGGCACGCTGACCTGATTACCTAATGCTCTGTCATTGCTACAGGCAGATATATTGCACTACAGACGGGGTCACTGAACCAAAACTACCACCAGGCGCTGAACTGCTACTCCCATCACCCTGCTGGCTTAGGATCATATGAGTTGTAGTTCCATAACACCTACAGCCTATCACTGTTATACAGAGGGGATGGTTCATGAAAGCACAGGCATTTAGCTACACCTTAGGGCACGATTTACCTGTCCAGGTTTTTTGCTTATTGCCCAATAACTTGCAGGAAAAAAAGGGATAAAAACATTGCGTATTTCTAAACTCAGGACAAATAGATTCTATTTAGCAGGTTTTATATTAGCTTTTTTAGATTATATTTTTCATTATATATATATATATATATATATATATTTTGTATAGTAAATTAGATGATATGATCAAAAGAAATTGAAGAAGCCCTTCTTGTCCTGGAAAAAAAACAATATATAACTTGTGGGGGTTCACAAAATGGGAGAGGAGAAAATCACAGCTAAACACGAGCACCGCAAAAGTGTTGAAACAGCCTTGGTCAGAAAGGCTACAAAAATAAAAAAACAGCCTGGTCCTTAAGGGGTTAATGAAAGTCTGAGGGACGAATTTCATTAGCATTTACATAAAGAACCAGCTCCATGTGGTGTGTCAGTCACCCGAGACCACAGGTTTCCTGATTTGTAGATTTTATCTGTAGGCTCGTGCATACAACATTTTAGCTATACCCTATCCCCAATTACATAAAATGTAAACATTTAATAACAAACAGTTTATGTATGTATCGCTGTTACGGAAACCAACAGCATTGAAATTGACGATATATGAAATTAACAATTACATTACCACATATAAAAACATACTGGTACTGAGAGAAGGGCCTTTCACGGTAACCCCCTGAGGATGAGGACACCTGGGGGTATGTTTTGAGTTTGGGAGGGGGCAGTGATGGGTTCCTGGAGAAACTCCTTGCCTGGCCAGTCCCCTCTTTTGGCTGCCACCTTGTGTTCATTGGGGGGCGCAGGGTGACCGGAAAACCCTGTGTGGTCTGTCCTAACCAGACCACAGACTAGCCGGGTATGGGGAATTTATATGGCTGGAAACACTCCATGTGCCTGACTGGAATTTAGCCTGGAAGTTGATAGGATTAACCTCCTGAATTAAATATGTTGTAAGTATAAATATCTGTGCTGTTCCCAATAAACTCGGCTCCTGTTTTCACCTCAACATAAGTTTTATCTGATGACTGGGGTGGGCTGCTATGATAACCGCTGGTGTCTCGGCAGAAGGAAGCACATGTAGCGTGTGTACCCAGTCGGGGTAACATATCCTACCGTCATAGGGTCCCTCCGTTTGTGAGTATACAATCTATTAGTGTAGAAGACACTCTCACTGTATATATGATACATTATATATTCCTATATGATAGTGCCACCCATTCGTGGTTACATCCAAACTTAAGCCAGCCCCACTGCTCAATGTGCCGGTGACAGAGGAAGTCTCCATAATGTGCCGGCTCATCACAGACTGCAAAAATATATCTGGGGAAAAAGTTTTTACACATTTAATATTTTGGTCTGTGTATTTTTTTAGGGATTGTACACTTACAGTGTTGAGTTTGACACTTTATAACTGATGGTAGCATTAGAACATTTCGCTCTTTACCCTTCCAAGGAATAATTCTTTATTCATGTAAAATGCCACATTCATGTTTTTTTCCCAGGGGATGTTTGATTGTCATGAGACTCAAATGCGGGTACCAGTATGTTGTTGCCATAGAAACTGCATTTAGAAGAGGGAATAAAATGAAAGATCTATTAAGGCATTTTTTTTATTAACATGCTAAAGAAAATAATAATTTGTATAACAACACCTTTAAATTATTTTCCCTCTGATGATTAGTTTTGCTAGAATAGATGCATACTAGACATGCAAATAGGCTAAAAACGATTCCGGAGAATTTTCCGTTTTGTTTTTGCACATTCGTTTTCGGGCAGCAATTTTCGTTCGCTGCCCATTCGTCATTTTTTATTCCACAACTAATTTCTTTGCCCAGTGCCCACTTTCACATTCTCGTTCACGTTCTCTGGCACACTCTCTAAATATTTCTCTGCCGACCACTTCCGCTGTACACTTTCACATCCTCATCTTCTGTCTTCTCTCTTCTCTATTCTATCTTCAATCTTTAATCTTCTTTCTTCTTACTCATCCCTGGAGACATAACTTCCACCAAGATGGCGCCACCGCAGTGACGTCCTCCCTGATCTTCCAATCGACGTCACTGCAATCGCAGTTATTTTGCTCTGACATTAACTGAAGCGGAATTAAATTGTTCTTGCATGTCACAAAATGTTTAGAATATTGTAAATAATCCAATTTAACCCCTTAATGACAAAGCCCGTACATGTAGAGGCTCAAAATGCATTGTTTTCAATGGGTTTAGGGACCACCCGTTGTCCTTAAGGGGTTAATTTATGGACC
The DNA here is from genome assembly GCF_027358695.1 of Spea bombifrons. NCBI lineage: Eukaryota > Metazoa > Chordata > Amphibia > Anura > Pelobatidae > Spea > Spea bombifrons. Next base: position 147,821,074 of record NC_071087.1, read on the forward strand.
TAATTACTAATTAAAAATTGGTGTTCAGGAATTCTGCCTGTTGTGGCACATATATTGAAATATATTATTAGTAGATAACCCCTTTAGCTGCCGAATTGTTCCTGTGTGTGTGAATAGCAGCTTTGAACTCTGAATATCATTTCTCCAATCTCTGGGGCTCTGTTACGCTGACTCTATAACAAACGCTGCTTTGAGCGAACCATGCTGTATATAGAAGTCCAGTAAACAATGTGTCATTGTATTAGTGATTTATCTAATGTAGTCCCTAGAACCACGAACAGCTGATGTATGTTGCTGGAGAAAAATAAACATTTTTATTTCGAGAATTTGCCGCCAGGGCTACAAATCTGTTCATCTGTCAGTACGGTGCTTTAATCTTATATTCAATTTGAAACGGTATGAAACCTCATCAGTCATATTAAATGATGAGTTGAGTTTTGGCTCAAATACTTTTTAAGATTATTCATAATTTGATGTTAGTTAATAATAAGTGTTAATAAATATTATATATGTGCCTGGGAAAAAAATCTGTGATTTGTTTTTTGTTTTTTTAGTCCTGAGACTGTGTTGTCATTTGCAATAAACTAAATAAATGTGAAAATAAAGTGGAGTAACACTGACAGCCACGTATGACAGTCTTTTGGTGGGGGCAGCATCCCAAATGCCGCCAACGGCTTACGTCTGCAGCTGCCATCTACCATGTTGAATGCCAGGATATGACATCATGTCCCGGCACTGTGCATATGAGCCATGAAGTAAGGTCATTATAGAGGCTGTGCCAGTTAGGCGCTGTACTCCATGGTCTATTTACAAGGGCTATCCCTGATCTCACCAATCGGCCAAGGATAAATGGCACATAGGGGAGCCTATAACTAATCAATAAGGTCATCAGATACCCCGTTATACAGCAGAGGGGCCGCCGTCCCCATGGAACTGCTGCCATAGTCGGCCTAGGTGAGTATGCACCCCTGATACCTGGTGGCTATTTTAATATATATATTTTTTAAATCCTTGTAGACACAGAAACATGTGCTTATGTAACAATGTGTAAAATATCCCTCTACTGTTATATGTGAGAATTGTAGCACCGGCTAACGCAGAAAGGGATTACAGGGGTATACACCAGTGATTTTAATTAAATTTCAAATATAGGACTTTGTGATGGCCTATCTTCAGTTTATATCTGTATAGTTTGTAGGTTTACAGTTACTGGGAAGACCCTAAATCCTAACAATATGAGATGAACACCCTATTTGGAATCCGATTATCTTTTCATTTTTACTAGGGTGGGAATGTCTGCTAGTTACAGGTTCCCTGACTGGCAAATCGAGTTATTGAGGTCTGAAGGCATCAAAAATGACCTTTTGAACTCCTCTATTCATGCTCAGCTACACAAAGTTCTGTGTATATTGCTTTCAGCTGTCAATCAGTGAAGTAAAAACAGGGCTATGGAGGGTGTCCTAAAGGTACATGCAAGAATGTCTTGCTAACGAATATGCGTTCTTCATTGATGAAGCAGCACGGAACAATGAAGTGTCCCTTTTCAAAACACCTGTGATTGTTCTCGCTAACTGATCAGGTCCTGTTACCTATTCTATTAGGAATGTCTGGCATCCCATTATATATAGATGATCTCTTTATGTATTCCTTGCACTACGAGCATGGCGTTTCCGGGTCATTAGGCTTCAATACTAACACCATATTTGCTAATAGCGCAAATGCTCTGAAAAACACCCCTTGTCTTATATTCAAGGTCATCTTATAATCAGAATAACAAATAGGAGGTCTGACTCAGATCCAGATCCCCCGCAGCACTGCAGTGGACCCGGATTCTCCTCTCTGGCATCCAGTGGACGTCTGCATGATCATCAAAGCCACAGCGGAAGTGCCGAGCAGCAGCAGAGTCCACCGGCTGCCCCCACTGGACACCAGAGAGTTTAGAGCATGGTGGATAAGTCTGGAGATGCATTGGTAAGTATGGAGGGGCAGAGTGACATTTAGGGGGTATAAGGCAGATCTGGGGGTCAGGTTGGCAAATAGAAGGAAATAAAAACACAAAATGCATTTTTCTCAGTCATGGTTTTTATTAAATATGAAAATAATAGTTTACGTGAATTACCGTATTGGCCCGATTATAGGCTGCACTTTAAGCCTTTAAAGTGGGAGTGCAGCATATAATCGGGGTCTAGCGCAGGAATGCGCAATTCGTATCGCAGAACCCCTGGAACATGCAGTTCCGGGTGCCGGGCAGGTGTTTTTTTTTTTTCTTTTCTTTATCATTTAGCCCTAATGCAAAGGAGCCCCGGCGGCACTACCAGCCAGCAGTAGGAGAGGTTGTCTGAGCGCACCGTGCAGACATTGCCCGGCTGGCACTGGCAGCCGGTGCCCGCCTGTGCAATACACGCAGATAACCTCCACTGCTGCTGCCACTTCTGCCTGGGCTTCTTTGGCTGAGCTTCCAGGTGGAAGTGGTGAGAAGCAGCAGAGGTTGTCTACGTGCGGGCGCCCACCAGCTGCCCCGCTAAACACCATGGAGTCTGGGGATGCATTGGTAAGTCTAGGGGAGGGGTGCAGAATGGCATAAAGCAGATCAGAGGGCAGAGTGGCATATCTGGGGTTATAAAGCATATCAGGGGGCAGAGTGACATCAGGGGTTATAAAGCATTTCTGGAGGGGCTTAACATGTGGTTTGACCTAAAGACTCCTTACAATCAATTTTACATTTTCTTCTGTAAATTTATTCCAACCTGGCATGTTTTCTGCAAATACCAGAGCCTACATGGAAAAGTATTAAATATACTTCTGGAACATACAGTTTGTATAAAAAAAAAATATTTCCTCCCGGACTGATTTTTGGTATTGTTGCACATTTTTTGGCAATGAAGGTTACAAGATCAACAAAATCCTATTTACTACAAAAAAGGGAACCTAAGTGAACAAACAGGACATAAACGCCCGGGAAACAATTTCTCTGTTACAGCCTGCATGCACACACATGTATTAACTCTGTTACTGGACTTCAGCGTGCCATAATATTTTTAAATAATCCGGCTGGTGGAGATTCAGCAGGACGCAGATTGCTTTAACAGGGCATGTGGCCGGTTTCGATAATGATGGGTTAAAGATAGCCCTCAATGCGAACTCTCAGCCAAACAGATATAAACGCAGAAAACCCAACCCACTGACTACTTTCAGCCACACTGAACCAAAAGCACAAAGTAATCTCAACCAAATCACACGAGCTTGAACATATACATCACACCACTCTCAGCTACAAGCGCCGCACATCAGGCACTGGCTGCAGGGACCCACAACAGACAATATCTCGCTTCCTCGCCATCTATACTAACAGTGCCTACTCCCGGTGTGCTTTCAGAGGACTCGGCCCCAAAAGTAAACTGCAAAGCCCTGTTCAATTTAATTTCTCTGGGTGTTGGGTGCTGTGATATCTTATTTTTCATAGGAAGCTCACCTTAGGCATTCTCTATCTTTCCGCATATCTCTTTGACTTCAAAACAATTGGGGAGCTTTTCCAGGGCGCAATAATTGAAACGGGCAGTATTTTATGAAAAGAAGGTCAATGATTGTATTGAATATCTTATTGTGTTATCGGTACTTGTATCATGGGTATGTTTGCCGTAACAAGATTTCACGCGACCAGTATTTTCTCCGATAGCCGATTAGAGCTACGACGTGCGGTCTCACTTTATATGCTTCTCACTGCTTTGGATGTGTTTTACAGCTACAATCAAACAAAACGAGATAGGATTTTTTTTTTCCTGTTACCTTGATTTTTACTCCACATGCCATGAATTAAACTACATTCAAGTTTCAAACAAGAATGACAAACTAGATACCATTTTTATTTTGGCACAATTTGTACAAGAGCCGACAGTTCAGCACAAGCTTGCGTTCGCTGCGGCAAGATGTAGGCATCATTACAAAAAGGTGTCATGTCTTTGCTAAAGACACTCATTCACTGTTATTAATCGTTTCATTGCTGAAATTCCTTATCTGAATTGAAGACATTGGTTGAAAATGGAATTCAAAGTAAGAATACTTTTCATCTGCATCCATTACTACCACAATTTGGCTTTTCAGCCATCTTTACATGACAAACGGCAATTATTTACCAGATAAATAGATGTACATTTGTTGGGAAATATCCTATACATCAGACCATATTAATAAATGTACAATCCTGAATAACTTAAGTAAAAATATGGGTTTCTATGTTTTGTTTGCAGAAGTTCCTTGTATTACAGTGCTTTTCAGCTGGTAAAAAAATCGTTCTGTACTACCAAGATTATTCATCAATGATCTTTGTTCTTGATGTGTCCATTTTGAACGCTTTTCGGTAGCCTTTGTCCTTTGGTATAGGCATGAAACCAAAAGTTAAGGAATAAGATTAAGAAGATGAATCCATATAGCCAGATGACATACAGGAAAACTGGGTACTGGTACGGGCAATCATCCATAAAGAAGAACTGGCCAATGTGGAAGGTAACCATCAGGAACTGTGTCTAATGAACGGAGGGGGAAAAAAGAAAGAAAAAAAAAGGTTAGAGGAAAGTGGTTTTATTTGTTTATTTTTTTTCTTTATTACAGGAGATTAATGTCAGCATTTTAAGTCCATAGATTTCACATTTTGTCTGCATATGTTAACCACTCGTTTTTGATCAAATTCAGTTAGAAACTGCTCGGCAATCTCCCTGTACATGCCTATTTACGTTGACACTGAAACCCCAACACTTGTATGCAACAAGAGTTTTAGAACATATTGCTATAGTGATCATGCAAGCTGGTAAGCTACCTTTCATACAATAGATTTTTGTGCAGGACAGTTGAGAAGCCCTTGAGCGGTTAGGTTCATGTTGAGCGAGCGCCACTTTGATGCACTCCGCCACCTTTGTGTCGTTTTTCTAGGCAAAGCCAGTCCCAGGTAGCTGGCTGTGTCCATAATTTAAGAGGATCCTACAGTATGGTATGGACACAGCCAGAGACTGGCATCTACAGGGATTAGCAGGGAGAAAATGCAAACCAGCAGGTAGTTAAAGGTTCCTGTAAGAGTCCCCCCCTCCCTTTTGCATAAACATTTTTCTTTGGAGTGGGGAAAAAACCCCAACATGTAGGTTCAATGATACTATAGATCAGAGAGTCTCACTTACTAGTTGTATGGAGGTCATGTACTTTTTCCACCAGAGGTACTTCTGGTACGCAGGTCCCAGTGCCGACAAGCCATAATAGGAGTACATGATAATATGAACAACGCAGTTTACTAATGCATGGAATGTGCCCAATCCACCTAAACAAGGAGAAACAAAAATGTAACATTTCTAGCTACAACTAACAAGCCTTCCTTGTTACAAAGCCATAGAAAAACAAAAAAAAACACCCACATTTAAGTAACATTACACATAGGATCAGTTTAGAAAGTTATTTTGAATGACAAATTGGTATTTCCCAATGAGGTTTGTTTCTAAAGAAGAAACCCACAAGAAAACAACCCAAAGTGCCTCTCAGTAATTTCTGAATAAGAGCCAAGAGCTCAAACGTTGCATATTTATTTTGCATAACTTACATAGGTCGCATTTTTTTTTTATAAAAATAGTACCTGCAGCAAACTTGACCCCAAACCACCAAGTCCATGGCATGATGGAATGATGATATACGTGCAAAAATGTAATCTGGCTGTTCTTTTTTCGCAATACAAAGAAGATCTGAAGACATAAAAGGACATATATAGGCATTAACAAATAAGCTTGATAGTTTTGTAATATATTTTAGCTGAAATAAAACGTATATTAGGGTTTTATTGAAGTGTAGTCAGTAAATGTGAATACTTACAGTATCTAATAATTCAACAAACTTTGAGAAGTAGAACAGCCAACAAGTCCAAGCCATCTACAGAAAATAGAAATTGTTTATTGATTTTAAATGCACATCATTTATATTGTCTTTTTTAAATGTGATTTTTTTTTTTTTTTTTTTTTTTTTTTTTACTACACCAAAGCAATATGAGAGAACCACCTATCAACACTGCAACTTCACGACCCTTCGAAAACCACATGTGAAAGGGGTCTTTGTGGGAAATAGGGGGTCTAAATTGCCCTAGCTCCTATACCCCCAGATGCCTGGCAATCAACAGGTCAGGAGCACCGCCTACAAATTGCCTGCCCTGCCCTGTACTGTGCTCATTACAGGGTTAAATCCACTTGCAACAAAAGCAACTGATTATCTTTTAGTTACAATATGTAAAATAATAATTAACAGAAGGCACGCAAATACATTCTTTAATTCAGTCACGGTGTTATCACATTCTTTCTAGTGAATATAAGTTGAAGGGAAGCAGGTTATCACAAGTCACGCCTGAGCGGAATTACTTACCCTTAATGCCTGAGGTGACCTGGAATAGTCAACAATGTCACATTGGAACGAATAGCCTGTAGCCCAGCCTGACATAAGGAACTATAAGAGATCGGGGAAGGAGTATAAAGATATTAGTTCAATTAGTCCATGCGGTTTTATAGACATTATTGACAATTAAAATGGTATTCAGCAGTCAACTTACTTCATAACACATGTACAAAGAGAAGACAACCATAAATAGGTTATAGAGTGCCATTATGTGCTTCAGATCAAACGGTTTCCTGTTCTCCATGAACCTTGGGCCAAATGATGTGACAAAATAAATATAAGCCCCAATGATGATAGTTTGGGGGATTGGCGAGGACATGAGGGGCCAATCTTCCACTCTGGGATCTAGAAAGCAAAGAAAAAAAATAAATTAGGGCATATTAGCCTCATATAACAAGAGTTTAAGTGTAACAGCTGCAGGAACAATTTAATCAAATCTCATTGAAACAATACATATTCACCAAGAAACCTTAAGATACAGCTTAGAACACATCGCAGCCCAACAGACTTTTTGCCCCAAGGTTATTCTGACGCTGTTCGAGAACTTCAGCCAGCAAAGTATAAGTGGTATAAATGCCAACGCTAATCATTAACTTATTAAGAAACATTGTTTCACATCACAGGTTTAATGTACATAAAAAAAATGGCACTAATGCATTACAAGTTACAAATGGGCCATGTTCTAAGACGTCTCCATGCCTGGCCAAAGAGGACTGGATAATATTAAATATACAGTAATGATTCAACATAAGTCCAGCATCTATACAATATATGCAATAAAGTAAGCTTGCTTGAGCAGGGCCCTCCTCGCCTGCTTCTGCAAGTCTAATTGTTAGGTTATATACTACTTGTCATGTCCTCTTTACCCTTTGTACAGCACTGCAGAATATGACAGTGCCATTTAAAACAAGAATTATTAATTATTAAGAGTAAAGAGATGGCCAGTTCTCCACAATGGTTAAGCAAGATCTCAAAACGCGACATGTTCGATCTTACAAAATTTAAAGCTGGAGTGCCAGTGGTTAAGACTTTACAGGGAGTGGGGAAAGAGTTTAACAAGAGTTATAAAGTATTCAAAAGCATTAACAAATCCTACTTACCAGCATCTTTAATCCACTCATCATAAAGAATTACCGCTCTTGATGTTAGGTCTTTGAAAGCCATACTCACTGGACTTCAGGCCTCTAAAATAAAGAAATTTCACCAATATTGTTAACAATGGATACATTACTATTTTCCTAACGCGTAGGAAGTTTTTCTGGGAGCTCAACCTCCATACAAGCAAATCAGTGGGGTCCCCATTGACTTCTGCCTACAGTTTGTTTCAAGCTATGCAGTCTTGAGCCTCATATTATATCATAACTAAGAAACAGAAGCTAGTGAGGCTTGTATTGTGGTAACAGCGCTTACAGATAAAAAAAAAATATATATATATTATATATATATATAAAAATATATAATCTAGTCAAAAGCATTTCAAATTGGAGAAATGCTTTTGACTTGATAGAGGGAGGACTCCCGAAAACTCATTTTTTTTTTTTAAATACTGTTAGTCCAATAAAAAAGGTATTACACGATTCTGCAACATTCTGTTATTTTGCATTCTTATACACTAGACTAACACGGCTACTCCAAACAGTGGATGACATTCTCCAGCGAGATGATCATTTCCACACAAGATGAGTAGAGGGATCTAGTTCAGATTTAATAAAATCAGCCCATAAGAAGAGTGAGTGAGTTTTGCAACTCGATCATGGTCTACAAACACAGAATGTCCGCTGATAACTTAGTGTACAGAAGTATTTTAATAGGACTACTTCTCCATCAGACCCCTGCACTGTCCTGTAGATAAGGGTTTTCTGACTCACTACTACTGGGCAGATTCTGGCAACCAAATAACTATGTTAAATATCACCACATTTGAAAGTTTAAAAACATAAAACCCCAAGCTCGTTCAGATCCATATTACCCGGTATTGGAAACTATGCTGCGCATGCTACTTAAAGACACTGGGACCAGACCCTACATTCTTGATACTGGGAGCTTCCCACAGCAGCATGCCTTACATTCCATCACACTCCTCCTATACGCAACACTGCAAGGGCTTCTGTACCGAATACACCCCGCAAAACGACACGTTTCAAAAACCAACACTGGGAATGGCAAGGGAAAAGTAATTTTATGCAATTTAAGTGATCTGAGTAGCCTTACAAAGTTAAACACATGAATCTACGCCAAAAACACGGGCATCACTTACATGTTCTAGTATGTCTAGTTTCTGATTAATTAAATAAGCCAAACAATGGATCCATACGTATAGAACTGGTTACTCCAGTTAGTCAGATCAGTCTTTTGTGTTTCTGTACCATGACTGACATGATCAACTGGTCCGTCTGCAAACACCAAAATGTAAACTTTTACTCACCAACTCAGAAACATAATATAAAGCAGCAATTTTAGAAGAGTTTATCATTTTCATAAATGGCTAAGCAAAGAAGGGAAAGACATCTCTTATTTTGAGTAGGCTATACCTCCAAAACCTCCAAGTCCTAGTCCCCTGACTAGAATAATGAAAGGCTATCTGGAGTCTCCTGTTAGCTATAAAATGAGACAAAAATACTAAATAATCCCTATTTCTGCGCATCGCATTTCAGTATCTATGTGCGACAGTTTATAGGCCCAGGTCCTGAACTGAAGCGTTGCTGTCTATGCAGCAGGTTATTTGTTCTTTGTGGGTTATGTCGTAGAATGCCGGTGAAGCACTTTTTGAACATGAACAGTAAATGTGATATTTACATACAGCTCAGCAAGCATTGCCATTTAAGTGTATAGTTATAGAGGAAGTTTCCAAACGTAACACTTAAACTTGCTTTTCAGGATTTTTGTGACCTCCGGTAGAGGGGCGGTGTGAAGAATGACATGATCCTTAACTCCTCCTCACACAAGTACATACCCTCAGCCGATATTTCCATATTCTAACCAAGAGACCAAAGTGAGAAAAATTAATCTCCACATGACTGGCTGCATGACAAATCTGTTTCACGCCAGACAGGCGATATCACCAGGATTTAATCTGCGGTGCCCTTGTTCTCTGGAATTCATCACCTTGTTCTGTTAGACACAACCCTTCTTAATCCACCTTTAAAACCCTCACTAAAAATCACATACTTCTCTGAACACTTGGGATCTACCTTCTTAATATCCTACAACCTGCGTTCTAGAAAGAAATAATTTGTCTCTCCCAGCTTGGAAATCTCCAGGCCTCTGACTTCTTCACTTGAACTAAAAATTATCCTCCACCAAGTCGACCATCACATTCTGTCTCAATTCTCCTTGCTCTGTAAATAGAATGTAAGATCACAAGAGCAGGGCCATCTTCTCATTCTGTTCCAGTGGGTATTGTGTCTGTTTGAGTGATTTTTGGATTGTCCCCTAGCTGCAGAAGGGCTATGAAATCTACTTGTACTTAAAAATGGCAATTCTAATAATCATTAACCAGTTTGTAAC